>NW_026891331.1:0-17895 GCF_015708825.2 Lethenteron reissneri | reverse complement strand
AGACAAACCTTTGCCATTTCCCAGCATGCAAGGCATGCTGGGAAATGGCAATGTGCACTAATCAGTGCACATTATCAGAGTTATGTTCTTTTGTTTGTATTATGACTGCAGGCATTGCGGTCTATGCAAACATGACTCCTTGCAAAAAGGTGTCAGTTTTGTTGCCAGATAGAAGGGTAAAGAACCAATTATCATATTTTTACTGGCAAATGAGGTCCCCATAGTGTAGATGCTTGCCCCGAGCTCTCATACTCTGATGGTGCATTGTCCTTGAGTTGTGCGCCTTTTGGCGTCATCTGGTCCAACCCATATGAGACTAGGCTCGAAGGAAAGCTGTCTCGGGTGTGGACCAATCAACTTCAAGGACAGTGCACATTATCAGAGTTATGTTCTTTTGTTTGTATTATGACTGCAGGCATTGCGGTCTATGCAAACATGACTCCTTGCAAAAAGGTGTCAGTTTTGTTGCCAGATAGAAGGGTAAAGAACCAATTATCGAAGATGATGATGTCACACTTTTTTCTCTTACTCCAAAATATCATTGTTGCTCTTCAACAATCTTTCACGTGGTGAGCCGCTTCGTAGAGCTGCTCGCGCTTGTGGCCGGGACGCTTCTGTGAGAGAAGCTGATGGTTTAGTGGGCCTTGCCTGGTAAGATAAACATCAACTTCAAGGAAGGTGCATACATTATCAGAGTTGTGTTTTTTGTTTGCATTCCGACTGCAGGTATTGTGGTCAATGCAAACATGGCTCCTCGTAAAAAAGGTGTCAGTTTTTGTTGCCAGATAAAAGGGTAAAAAATACAATTAACAAGAAAAAAATGGTTTAGGTTTTTTTTGTTTATTTAAAAAAAAACTTTTTACCTTCCCTACACTTTGCGCTCCTATTGTGTTTTTGTATTGTTTGTTGTTGTGAAATGTGAACGACCTCACCTGGCATACAGGAGGTCTCCCCGTGGTCGCGTGGCTTTTTTTCCAGGTTCTCCGATTTTCCCCTCCACATTTACAAACACGCTCTCAGAGTGTTTGGCTACTATACATGTCCACATGATAGGCTACTTGGTTGAGCTGTCATTTGTGGCCAGTACACTTCTGAACAAGAGCTATACAGCTCAGTGGGCCTCACCTGGTAAAATAAAATAAAAAGTTAATAGTACTGGACATCTGTGAAAAACAGCTTCATATCTCATCGGATTCCTCCAGTATCAATACATCTTCTCATTCTCTATAAATGGGCGCACCGTTTCATTGCTCGCCTGCTTGTGTGTGCTGCGGTCAAGTTGCGGGTGTATTCCCACCATCCTCCAAGACGCCGTGTACAGCGGTCACCCTCTGTAGAACTCCCACCAGAGCTCCTTCTGCCTGCAGTGACATGACTTCTTCTC
The DNA here is from genome assembly GCF_015708825.2 of Lethenteron reissneri. Lineage (NCBI taxonomy): Eukaryota > Metazoa > Chordata > Hyperoartia > Petromyzontiformes > Petromyzontidae > Lethenteron > Lethenteron reissneri. The sequence goes on along the minus strand of NW_026891331.1, from coordinate 16,511 downwards.
TTTCCCACGTGTCTCGCTGCATTTCTTCTGGCGGTTGCTCTCATTCCCAGTCCACGTGTAGCGGCATCAATGCCAATCACCTGATTGGTCACCCCACCCGTTCAAGCCAACTGTTTTGACCAATCTGCAATGAGCCCACTGATGAACGTAGATCTCAGACACGACGCAGGGTTGAGTCGGTGGGAGACTGCCGGGGACTGCCAGGCTTGGCTACGAGGTGGTCAGGAGATGGCAGTGTAGCCATGGATTCTTGACTCTATCAGTGTGGAGCTTTTGAGTGCTCCCCCCCCCCCCTCTTATGTAAATGCTGTTTAATGTTTACAATAATATGTGTTCGTGTCAGATGTTTTGAGCCCTCGTTTTCACGTTCACATTCTTGTTTTTGTGGCATTGAGACTTCATCGGCCACAATCATTCCACTTCCGGACGAAGACCTCCCCGCGCAATCGCCATCTCTCACGATCCACCGCAGGAGCCGTACACCTCGTCACGAGAGACGAACACCAAGCCACGCTCACTTGAGCAGGAGGACCACTTTAGACTCTTGACGATGCCCAATTGTCTTCGATGTGTTCATTTGTTACAGGCGATTGAGATCTCAAGAAAAACACGTTGACAGCAAAGATCAAACAAGGGAAGATGGTCTCTGCATCACCTTCCATCAAGCTTCCTGCAAAACGGCGACACTCACCCTTTGACTGGTTTGAGGGTCCAGATGTCGACACCACTTCTGAATCTGAGGATTAAAAGAGAATCGGAGTTTGTTTTGAGGGACGTTGTTTTACGTTCCATTGTTCTTGGCGAAATGGTAGCCAGGGTGGAGACTTTTAGCCACCGCAGTTCAAATGTTTTGGGTGTTCAGTTTTAAGTCGCTGATTTTCATCAATTTTCAGAGAGGAGGTGGGGGGGTGGACACTTTCGCCGTTAACACTGGTCAACAACAACAACACAACATGTTTTTCTGGCCTGGACTTTTGCAGCTGTTCTAGACTAATTTCAGGGTGCCGATTCCAAATCTGATCTCAGATTTGCTCAATCACATCTCATTTTTAAATCCTTTATATTAAGTTCGCTTGCTTGCTTAGGACCGTGCAAATCTTTCGGTCGTTTTTTAACCCACTTCCCGTGATCCAATCGAGCTGACATTTTGTACACAGACTCGTTGTGCGTGACAATGCATTTTCCTGAAAAAAACATTTCCTAAATTTTACACTGTTTAGGGAAATTTTTAAATATTTAATTACCAATTGTTTAATGGTGGCAGACAATCATCTGACCCATAGGTGGCAGCCATCTCAAGCCAGAGGACGAGAGGACTCTAGCCGCCCCGATGCCACGCATATAAAGGATTTATAGTGAAAAACTTTGTTTTTACGGGTTAATTTTTTATGCTATCGGCATACCCCATTTTCATTGATTTTACCCGAAATTAACTCTGTCACTTATGATAGCAAGTTGTTGCGAGTCAGCTGCTTTAGTGTTTTGCTGTATTTTTAGGATAGTGTGTTTTAATATCATTTTATGTAGATATCCACATTAATTTAATATTTTTCTTCTGCAGTTTTTATTGAAAATGCAATCTTTGATATCTCAAAAATTTTGATTGCATTTTGATTGTAAAGTGAACGTTCGTTGTTCTGTTCGTTGCGTGTTCGCTCAAAATTAAAGCGCTTAAAATGGCAAGCAATTCCGTGCTTTTTTTGTATTCAACGTAAGGAAATACACTCGGAAAAGTTGTGAGTTTGCGAAACCCGTCGCGGGTACCAACTCAGCCCCTTCACCCATTGTGAACATCATCGCCACTGTCGGAGTCAATCGTGGTTCCGTCCTAATAGCTTCAATAAGTAAACCCGTAAAAACAACGTTTTTCACTATAAATCCTTTATATGCGTGGCGGCTAGAGTCCTCTCGTCCTCTGGCTTGAGATGGCTGCCACCTATGGGTCAGATGATTGTCTGCAGTATTAAACAATTGGTAATTAAATATTTAATTTGTTTTCCCTAAAAGGTGTAACATTTTGGAATTTTTTTTCACGAACATTAATTGTCACGCACGAGTCTGTGTGCAAAATGTCAGCTCGATTGGATCACGGGAAGTGGGTTAAAAAACGACCGAAAGGTTTGCACGGTCGTAAGCGCGCAAGCAACTTAATTAAAGATTTAAAAAGCCGAAGAGTCTTCGCCAACATTGTCAACGCGCGCCCGGAATCTTCTACAGGTGCAGGTCTCCAGAGGCCGGAGGCAGCACGTTCTCCTGTGCTGTTGTTGCAAAGTCTCAGAAGTGTTCACTTGTTTCTGAAGCACTCCCCCCCCCCTGTATTCACAACAGCATAAGAGAGACGGGGGGATGACTGTGCGTGTACATGCCGCTATTGAGTGGCAAACTTTCACGCGACTGGCAAAAACCAGACTTGCCAAGTCACGTTTCTGCGAAGACTTGGATATCCCACGGGAGCCGACCTCCATAAGAAGATGATCTTGGGGGGGGGGGGGGGAACCAGTACGGGTGGCAAACTCGCGTCGTAAAGAATTACAAATGATAACTGTGGCAATCTACTGATATCAATTTAATGAAATGAAATGCATCAATGCAGGGATATTACATCAAAGCAAGGACAGGTGGCAACCTCGCGTCTTAAAACAAAATACTGTAAAAATCACACTCGTTTTGAAAATATAGTGGCGTCACTTAATTAAATTCGATATGACGTCAGCGCGGGGAGTCGTGACATCGGTTCACGGTGACCTTGGCGTCTTTGTTCGTTTTGCTCACTAGACGGGATTCGAAGCCGTGTCCTTCACGTGTCAAGGGTGACCCACCCTTCCTGTCCTGTCCCCTCGGCAATGCCGCCTCCACAGGGACACCAACCCCTCTATCCCTAATGAACATCTGTTGCATCACCCAATTCCCTGACCCCCACCCCTGCCCCCAGATTGTGCCCGATGTAGTACAGGGACTACCTCTACTTACAAACATTCGACTTGGGAACTTTCAGAGATACGTACAAACCTGTCCTATGTCCCGTTACCGCAGTTCAACGATGCGATTGCCCATCACAATTGATTTGTGCAGAGATGAAGAGAACAACTGTGCAGACATCTCTTAGTAGGTATTTCAAGAGAATAGAGAGGAAACACGTGCCAAGGGAATTAGCATCTACATCTGCAGAACGTGAAGAATCAGTGGCATCTACATCTACAAAACGTGAAGAACCAGTGGCATCTACATCTGCAGAACGTGAAGAACCAGTGGCATCTACATCTGCAGAACGTGAAGAACCAGTGGCATCTACATCTGCAGAACGTGAAGAACCAGTGGCTTCTACATCTGCAGAACGTGAAGAACCAGTGGCATCTACATCTGCAGAACGTGAAGAACCAGTGGCTTCTACATCTGCAGAACGTGAAGAACCAGTGGCATCTATCTGCAGAACGTGAAGAACCAGTGGCATCTACATCTGCAGAACGTGAAGAACCATGGCTTCTACATCTGCAGAACGTGAAGAACCAGTGGCATCTACATCTGCAGAACGTGAAGAACCAGTGGCATCTACATCTGCAGAACGTGAAGAACCAGTGGCATTTACATCTGCAGAACGTGAAGAACCAGTTGCATCTACATCTGTAGAACGTGAAGACCAGTGGCATTTACATCTACAGATGTGAAGAACCAGTGGCATCTACAGCTCTCTCCTCCCTGCCCTTTTTGTCTCTCCCCCTTTCTGCCCCCGTCTCTCTCCCTCCCTGCCCCCCTCTCCCTCCCTGCCCCCCTCTCTCTCCCCCTCCTGCCCCCCTCTCTGCCCCCCCGTCTCTCCCCCTCTCTGTCCCCCCCGTCTCTCTCCCTCCCTGCCCCCCTCTCCCTCTCTGCCCCCCCCTCTCCCCTCTCTGTCCCCCATCCCTCCCTCCCTGGGCCCCGTCTCTCTCCCTCCCTGCCTCCCCGTCTCTCTCCCTCCTCCCAACTGAATCCCCCTAACCTCTCGCTTATAATCGACGAAGGCCGGCGCCCTCATGTCTCTCTCTCTCTTCCTGTCTTCCCCTCCCTCCCTTCTCTTTGCCGATCTCTCGCGACGTCTCTCCCGCCCCTCCCCTCATCTCGCCCCGTCTCTCTCGCTCCGTCCGAACCGGACCCCCCTAGCCTCTGCCTCAAGAACCGTTGATGAAATTCCTCTGATGGCTGTCTCTCTCTCTCTCTTGCCGCGCTCCCCACGCCGCCTCGTCTCTGCGTCTCTCGCTCGCCGCGTCTCTGGCCCTCGACTGTTGCTGCGCCGTCTCTCTCTCCCCTCTTCCCTCCCCTCCCCGACTCCGCCCCGGTTCCGTGCCCCTCAGGCCGAGCTCCTGCCCCTCGCTGACCTTCATCTGCCCCCCCCCCCTGCTCCCCTCCTCACGAGACCTCCCACGCACAATTCCTTGGTCCCATCCCTCTCTCGCCTCGCTCCCGCACTTCTTCATGGAAGCTCTTCGTGGGACGCGTCTCCTCCGGGCGCCGTTCGGCCTCCGCACGCACCTCCTGCACGCACCTCCTGCACGCACCTCCTGCACGCACCTCCTGCACGCACCTCCTGCACGCACCTCCTGCACCGCCACTGCCAAAGACAAAGATCCCCCGTATAGCCTCTAACAGACTGTCGGGGGCAAGTGCTGTTAGCGAGTAGCAGCACTTATCAAGGCCGGCACTGTGGCACACGGGGGGGTGGGTCACCACGATGCTTGTGCACACACCACACACACACAGTCACACACAGTCACACACACACACAGTCACACACAGTCACACACCCCACAGTCCACACCACACACAGTCACAAAACACAGTCACACACCACACACACACACCACCACACACCACCAAACCCACCTTGGAATGAATTGTGCACGTGTACTGCAGCTGCTGCTACTGCAGCTGCTGCTGATGCTGCTACTGCTGCTGGAGAGACGTCCTGCGCCTTCGAAAGAGGCTGCTGCAACTTGCTGAATCCGCTCCTGTTGAGCTGCACTACTGCAAGTTCAAGTTCATGTATTAGGTGTAGCCCTGTGAGTCTGGTGCAACCGCAACAAACAAAACAAAAGCATGAACAAAAAACATCTTAAAGTGACTATGTGACTAAGTGCAAACAGAAAATGTGGCGAATGGGTTGTTTGTTGTTGTGTGTGTCGGTGTGTGTCTGTGTGTGTGACTGTGTGTGTGTCTGTGGTGTGTGACTGTGTGTGTGGTGTGTGAGTGTGTGTGACTGTGTGTGTGGTGTGACTGTGTGTGTGTGACTGTGTGTGTGACTGTGTGTGGTGTGTGCACAAGCGTCCTGGTGACGTCACCACCACTTCAAGTTCAAGTATTAGGTGTAGCCCTGTGAGCCATTCGGCTCTTGAATCGGGTACAACCGCAACAAACAAAAACATGAACAAAAAACATCTTAAAGTGAATGTGACTGAGTGCAAACAGAAAATCTAAGAAAGACAGCAAAATATTGCAGACAAAAATCACAGTTACACCAACTCTGTGTGCAAAAATCCCAACAGACAACGATTAACGAATTAAATCGGCTAACCCTCTCTATATATTGGTTCTTTCTGTTATAAAGTCACGTAAATAGAAAAAAATTATAATAAAATATTGAAAAAATGGGCTGTTTTGCTTTTATTATTTTCCATTTTTTTTTTTCTTATTTTTTATTTTCCATCAACGCGATTTTACCAAAAGAACCAAGAATATGAATTCCTGCAGCCACGAAAGTTTTAAGTCTAAATTGATCCGCTAAGCCGTCAAGGCAAGATCTGTTAATCAATTGCTGTTATAACCGTACCGGCTTCAAGTAGCAGCAGCAGCAGCACAGAGACACGTGGCACCACTGCAGCTCCCACGTGACAGCGTCTGGCCACGCCCAGCGCGGGTCACGTGTCAGGAGGGGGCGGGGCTTACGCACCACGTGGGCAGAGCCCCCAGTGTCATTGGCTGTCTGCGTGGTGTCGTCTATGGGTCTCTGTGCGTGAGTCAAGTTCAAGTTCATGTACTAGGTAGAGCCCTGTGAGCCATTCGTTCTTGAATCGGGTGCAAACTGAAAAAACAAAAAACATGAACAAAAAACATCTTAAAGTGACTACGTGCAAAATGAAAAACAAACAAAAACTAAAACATGAACAAAACATCTTAAAGTGACTACGTGCAAAATGAAAAAACAAACAAAAACAAAAACTGAACAAAACATCTTAAAGTGACTATGTGACTGAGTGCAAACAGAAAATCCAGAAAACACAGCAAATATTGCAGACAAATCACCGTGTACACCAACTGTGTGCAAACATCCCAGTGGGATGCAAGTCAAACACAACAACCACAAGACAGCTTAGAGTCGATGGGTCTCTATCAGTAATTCTACATTTGAAGCTTTCGTGACTGCCAGGAGTAGGTTTTATCGGTAAAGTCACGTAGGTAAAAATACAAATATAAATATATAAATAAATAATAAATCACGACGTTTCGGAGGCAACACAAACTTCCTTCATCAGGTGTAAAAAGGCACGAAAAAAAAAACTGTACGTCGTGATTTATTATTTTATTTCTATTTTATTGACATTATTTTTTACTATTTATCTCTCCTGTAGTCTATGGGTCTCTGTGACCCCCCCCGTGAGGATCGTGAATCGAGGTCAGAATCGACCGACGGCTTGCAATCGAAGTCGATTCTAACGTAATCGCATGGAGGAATCGATCCACGGATCGATCCGACGACATCACCGTTAACCAAATCGCAATGGAGGTAGAAGCCAACAGCTTCCATCGAGTCGCGAAGTTGCCACCTCCTCTACCTCCTCCTCTACCTCCCTACCCCCTCTACCTCCTCTACCTCCTCAATTGCCTCGCGACATCAACGACCCTCCCACAGCAACAGCGGCAGCGGAATCAGCAACAACGAAGTCAACACCCGCCACTGAGGCCTACACCGCCATGCAGCCTGCGGTCTCTGCCCAAGCCGCGTCGCATTCTGCGGGGGAGATTCAGGCGAGGGGCGGTGGCTGCGAGGAGAGGGAGGAGGAGGATGAAGCGATGCAGTTGCTGACCATCGTAACCGGCGATCTCATCTCCGGCTACGTGCCACCTGACGCAGCAGACGAAGCAGCAGCAGCCTGTGCAGCAGCAGCAGCCTCTTCTGCAGCAGCAGCTGCAGCAGCAGCTTCAGCAGTTGCAGGAGCAGCTCCCGGCGGTGCAGCAACATCTCCTGCTGTCGCAGCAGCAGCAGCAGCAGTGGATGGAGAAGCTCTGGCAGCAGCAATTCCAGCACATGCAGCAGTGCAGGAGCAGCTCCAGCAGGTGCAGCGGCAACAGGAGCTTGTGCAGCAGCTGCAGCAGCAGGCAGCTCCTGGATGTGCAGCAGCAGCAGCAGCTGCTGCAGGAGCTGCAGAAGAAGTATCAGCTCCAGGAGGTGCGCTGATGCGTCGGTTCAAGCAGCTGCACGAAATGCAGCAGAGCATTTCCAGCAGTTGCAGCAGTTCAGGAGTGGCAGGAGCTGCAGCGGCAGGCGCGGAAAATCCAGCGGCAGCTCCGGGAGGTGCGCTCGCTGCTCCAGACCTCCCGGCGGCTGGTGCGGATGCGTGTGAGCTTCTGCAGGAGGCGCTGGACACCCGAGGAGACGCGTTGCTGGCGGAGTTCGAAGCCTCCATCCCAGACTTTGTGAGGCCGCGGAGGAGCTGGCGAAGCAAGTGGACCCCGCCGGCTGGTCATGACCCTGGCTTGGCAGGTTCTCACCGCGGGGCCCATGAGCTGGGCTGCGTGCTGTCCATGGGGTGTTTTGCGCGCTGCTCGTCAAGAACCTGAGGGCCTCCGGTCGTCTGGGCGACTCGGAGGAGACTTGGCCCTTGACGACGCGGTGGCCGCTGTGCTGTTGACCACACGCAAGACCTGGCTCATGGAACAGGGAGCTGGGTGAGGGGTTACACACCCGCTACCATCAACACCACTGCGCCGGAACAGCGTGTTGGTAATTACAAGCCCATGAGCTGTACAAAATCGAGCAACCTCCTACCGTTGTTATTGAGTTGATCTGACCCATGTCCTCCAATCACTCCAGACCAGGTGCCAGCATCATGACCACTCGGCATTGAAGTCACCCAACAAGATTCACTCTATCCCGAGGGGCCATTTAGCCAGCATCTGTGACATGAGGTCATAGAAGGTATCTGACTCATCGGCCTTGTCTGCATCCCTCACGGATGTTCGTCTTCGGTGGGGGCATAAGTAACCACGACCACCACTCCTCGCCTCTGGTTGATGGAAAGGTGAGCCCAAAGTTGTCTGGGGCTTACAAATTCCCACACCTCACCGCCACGCTCCCATGCCCCCTTCATTCTTTTATTCAGAAAGAGCCACTCCCTGTTGTTTGGCAGTCTCCTGCCCCCAGTAGAGGACTGTCCACCCTCATGATGTCAGGAGCCAGAGCCGGTCCACCGGACCTCCTGAATGCCACAGCGATCCAGGCAGTACCTGTCCAGCTCCCGACAGAGGATGGCAGCCTCTCCTCAGCAGTGAGCGTTCGAACATTCCACGCTTCAACCAAAGTGTCTCACTACCCAGTGTCTCACCACCCAGTGTCTCACAAGCATTGTCTCACTACCCAGTGTCTCACTACCCAGTGTCTCACTACCCAGTATCTCACTACCAGTGTCTCACTGCCCCAGTTCTCCTGTACCAGTGTCTCACTACCCAGTTCTCACTCCCAGTATCTCACTACCATTGTCTCACTGCCCAGTGTCTCTGTACCAGTGTCTCACTACCCATGTCTCACTACCCAGTGTCTCACTACCAGTGTCTCACTACTCAGTACTCTCACTACCTAGTGTCTCACTAGCGGTGTCTCACTACCCCGTGTCTCTGTACCATGTCTCGGCTCGCTACCCAGTGTCTCTGTACATGTTTCACTACCCAGTGTCTCACTACCCAGTGTCTCACTACCCAGTGTCTCACTACCCAGTGTCTCTGTACCATGACATCACACCACCAGTATCAGATCATATGAACACGCCAAAATGATGATGACGATGATGTGTGGTGGTGGGCGCTCTCTTTCCGTTCTGTTTCTGTGCTGCCACACAGGAGGGCTTCCTGCGCGTTCGGCCGGGACGCCCCTAGGAGAGAGCCGTAGACGCCGAGCTCCGACGCAGCGACAGTGAAGACGAGAAGAGAGACAGAGACTTTGGACTTGTACACAACTTTTATTGCCGCCAGCAGCACAGCACTGGAGGCGATTCCGATATGAAATACACAAGTCACCAGCAACAAACGAATGAACGCTGTAAATCCCACGCTGTGGCGCTAAATGCAGCGCAACACGAAATAAAGTCACGTGGTGGTGTTGTGGTGGTGGTGGTGTTGTGGTCATCTCGCACGCCACGGTGACGAGCGAGCGCCTCAGAAGAGACAACGGCCATCACCAAGCCATGTCAATTTTTTCTTTTCTCTTTACAAAAATGAGGCTTCCATTAACGTGTGGTCCGACCTCTGTCAGGCGTTGAACAGTAAAATAGTACAAGTCTTTAGAAAGTGCATCATAATATCTGCATCGTTAATATTTTTAAACTTGAGGGAATTATTTTTTGGCAGTGGCAATGAGATGCAAACATTTAAATGGCTCGGGGTTTGAATCGTATGAAAATTCAGAGGCGTTTAAAAGGTCTAACTACCAACCTAAATGTTCAAAGAATTGTCGTGGGATACGTTTGATTGTGTGCGTTTACACAATTTGACTTGAAGTCTTGAAAACTGGTTACACAGAAACAAACTTACAGCCAAGAAATTGTGGTGACGTGTTGTTTTAAATTGCCTGAATTTCTGTAAAACACTTGTTTAAGTGACAATGTCAGACTTGTCTTTGATCGTTCATAATGAATTTGTGTGTTCAGCGTTACCGACGTAAGTCGTGATTTTTAAACGTAATCTTAACTTTTAATGGAACATAAATCTTAAGTAGTAGAGCTGTGTCAAAATATATAGCTGGATACTCGCAGTCGCCTCAAAAAAGTAATTTTCATGTTCCGAGAAAAGGATTCTTTTGAAAGTGTTCGTTTTTTTCGGTAAAGTCACGTAGGTAAAAATAAAATTGAAGATAAAAAATATATTTAAAGATAATTATTTTATTTTTTTATCTATTAGTATTTCTACATCACGTAGGGGAAAATAAGAATAAAATAATAAAAGCAATAGAAATAAAGAAAATGTTATATATAATTTTTTTATTTTTGTTTGTATTATTATTTATATAAATTGTATTTACTTATTTTTTACCCACGTGACTTTACCAGAAAACACCTAAGAGTATGAATCCTTGCAGTCATGAAAGCGTCAAATCTAGAATGGATTATTTTTAAATCTGTTCTCTTAGTGTACTAAGCAACCAAAAACGATATCCTCAGGAACAGAGGATGAAGCTTTAGTTATGGAAGTCCCGTCGGGTCCTAAAGATTGTTGACCTGTGAGAACATCACGACGCCTTTTATCTTATAATCCTGTGGGAAGTCGACAACATGCACAACGCAGCAACACTCACGACAAACATCGTTTAGTTCCTGTCGGCATTGGTCATGACGTATTCATATCGTGTACAAAGTCCTCTTCAAAGATCTCTGGCCAACGTGAAAAAGTCAAAATTACCCCTCCCCCCGCCTCTCGTGGTGCCCCATCTGCCAGCGGTGGCACGAGCAGGAATTGCAGGGCTGCGCCTCTACCTTTGACACAATGTCTGCCAATAATGGGGGATCAATAATAACACGGTGTGTTGACTGAGATTACATTATTGATGTGAAACTATCTGCAATAAATTACGTGCTGCGTCTCTTAAACATTTGTGCCTTTTTTCTCGCCGTGCTTCAAGAACAATTTTCCTGGAGGCTTGTTGCATTTGTTTAAATCCATGTTTTTAGACATACGTAGTGAATCCAACTGAGTCGGAAGACGTCTTGGGAGCAACGCTATTTCACCAACTCAACACAACACGAGCTACACTTGGGTGTTGAGTTGTGCGCCTTGTGGCGTCATCTGGTCCAACACCATGGAGACTGGGCTCTAAGGAAAGCTGTCTCGGGTGTGGACCAATCAACTTCAAGGACAGTGCATATCATCATCATCAGAGTTTCTTTTTGTTTGCATTTTGACTGCTTGTGTTGTGGTTATTGCAAACATGACCCCTTGTATAAAGGTGTCAGTTTTGTACCAGTTGAAAGGGTAAAAATCTACTACTATGTTGAGGGCCCATCTATCCCACGCTACGGCAACACTAGACACGGCTCGCTATCCCCCCGGACCACGAGCTGCTGTCTCCCGGAGCGCGTGGCTAGAGGCTTCTTCTCCCCGAATCTTCTTCACCGGCCACACGAAGAACCCACGACCCCCTCACGGGCCCCCCCCCCCCCCCGTTATATCGGCCTGGGCTGGGCTGGCTCCGGCCCTCGCCCCGCCCACCTTCTAGATCTCTCCGACTCTTTCACGAAGGCTCCCGAGAGCTCTTCTATACCACGTGACCGTCCAGCCGCCCCCGTCCACCGGTGGCTCCCCTCCAACATCATCCGGTGACGAGTCGGCAGGTCAACCGGCGTATCGTGCCCCAACGCAACCCTGGCTGGCTGACGCTCCCTCTCGCTCCCTCACCGCACACTGCACGTGGTGCCTCCGCGCTGACCAGCGCTCACCCAAGTCCCCGCTAGCGCTGCTGGTACTACGCCCAGTGAGCGGGCTGCACGTAATGCCAACACATTATCCGCCGTAGCTTCGTAAGCCCGGCAGCACACGGTGACATTCACAGTCACTACATCACCCCCCTCTCTGTAGCTTCCAGCCGTCCCGGCTGCCAACTCCCCCGCAAGTAAGCAACCGACGTACAATTATACAGAACAACAACAGGTGCGCTCCTACAATAACAAGACAGCACGATAATTACCCAAACCCAACTGTACAATATGTACACCGAGAGAGAGAAAAAAAACAGCAGCGAGAGAAATTAACAACACAACAATCGCGTCCTACAAGATCCCCACAATAGACATCTCCCACCCACAACGTGTAAACAACGCCCGTCAGCTCGATGGCGGAAAGGATCAGCCAAACGCTCGCCACGACTCACGCGAGCGCGACAAGCCACGGCGGTGTGGGAGCGTGCAACGCGCGGGGATCGTGAGAGTCGAATCTTCGAACGAGTCCGTGACGCCGGCCCTCCAGTGGGTCGGGCTCATCTGCCCTGGAAGCAGAGGTCGCAAACGGGTTTTGATTCCTTACCCGTACCAGTACCCGGCCGGGTGCGGGTTCCCGTACGCCACCCGTACCCTACCCGAAATGAGTGACAAACGGTTACTCACCGGTGACTCACGGCCTACCCGTACCCTACCCGAAATGAGTGACAAACGGTTACTCACCAGTGACTCACGGCCTACCCGTACCTGGCCGCACCAGGGTCGCAAACGGGTACCCGTACCAGTACCCGCCGGGTACGGGTAGCCGGCTATCGGGTAGGGTACGGGTATCGGATACCTGATTGTGACCTCTGGGATGAAGCCATGTTGCAGGCGCGAGTGGGTTGATTCTATGAACTTGAATTGTGAGAAGAGACAAGACGTTGGGAAATGAGTGACAAACGGTGACTCACCAGTGACTCACGGCCTACCAGTACCCGCCGCACCAGGGTCGCAAACGGCTACCCGTACCCGGCTGGGTACGTGTAGCCGGCTATTGGGTAGGGTACGGGTATCGGGTACCCGGTTGCGACCTCTGCCTGGAAGCTGACTCCCCACGAAGAGCAGTCGACCGGGTCGTCGTGTCCTTCACGTTCAGAGCACGCGAGGCCGACACGAGCGGACGCACGGCCCGGCTCGCCAGGCACAGCCCACACTCGGCCCCTGCGATACGGAGAGGAGACAAACTCACACGGCGAGAGGGGTACAAACCAGCTCCGCTTACCAAACTGAATCCACGGTTGCGGCAGCAATGTGGGAGGTGCCCACCGGCACCTGCGGACAATGCAACCAGTCCTGTCCCCCCCGGCGACTAGTCGCACAGGGAAACACGGGCAACTGGTTTCAGGTAATTTTTTACGAAACATTTGAAAATTCCCGCCAATTCGGTGGGGGTCAGGAAGCCTTCGGGTGACTCCGCGCGTGAAAGTATAATAAGTAAATGTTGTGAAAATAAAGAAAGTAACCCTCGTTAATCGTTGCCACGTCGTTTATCCCGATAAAGTTGAGGTAAATGTCCCTCACGACAACCTAACGCGCCTGATTTTAACAAAAAATCTGTAAAAGTATGTCAGCTTATACTTTACTAGCTCGGTTTGCCAATCCTAGAACGGAAGCTGTAATATTTACGAAAAAATTGAGCCGATAATAGATTTAATTGCAGTGAATCTTGAAAAGTGTGAGTGAGTGGTGAGTGAGTGGGTGGGTGAGTGGGTGGGTGGTGAGTGGGTGGTGAGTGGGTGAGTGGGTGAGTGGGTGAGTGAGTGAATGAGTGGGTGAGTGAGTGGGTGGTGAGTAGGTGGGTGAGTGGGTGGTGGGTGAGTGGGTGGGTGAGTGGGTGGGTGAGTAGTGGGTGGTGGGTGTGAGGTGAGTGGGTGGTGAGTGAGTGGGTGGGTGAGTGGGTGAGTGGGTGAGTGAGTGAATGAGTGGGTGAGTGAGTGGGTGGTGAGTAGGTGGTGTGGGTGGGTGGGTGGGTGAGTGGGTGGGTGGGTGGGTGAGTGGTGGGTGGGTGTGTGAGTGGGTGGGTTGTGTGAGTGGGTGGTGAGTGGTGGGTGTGAGTGGGTGGGTGGGTGAGTGGGTGGGTGGGTAGGTGAGTGAGTGAGTGGGTGGGTGAGTGGGTGGATGGGTGGGTGAGTGAGTGGGTGGTGAGGGATGGGTGAGTGGTGGGTGGGTGAGTGAGTAGGTGAGTGAGTGGGTGAGAGGGTGATGTGGGTGGTGAGTGAGGGGTGGGTGAGTGGGTGGGTGGTGAGTGGGTGGTGAGTGTGTGGGGTGAGCAGGTGAGTGGTGGGTGGTGAGTGAGTGGGTGGGTGAGTGGGTGGGTGAGTAGGTGGTGAGTGGGTGGGTGGGTGAGTGGTGGTGAGTGGGTGGGTGAGTGGGTGGGTGAGTGGTGGGTGAGTGGGTGGGTGAGTAGGTGGGTGAGTGGTTTGGGTGAGTGAGTGAGTGGGTGAGTAAGTGGGTGGTGAGTCTATGGTGCAGTGTTGATCTATAGGCAGTGCCTATCAGGTCTACGAAATCTAAATATGGATCGCATCACGTGGTCGCCTATCCGCTCTACGTTTTTCTAAACGCGCGTTGCTAAGGCCCCACGTGATCACAGAGGCCTGCGCGAGGTAGCGGCACGGAACGTCTGACCTCAACCCCACAACGAGGTGAGTCTGTGGGTCTCTGTGTGGTGAGTCTGTGGTCTCTGTGTGAGTCTGTGGTCTCTGTGTGGTGAGTCTGTGGGTCTCTGTGTGGTGAGTCTGTGGTCTCTGTGTGGTGAGTCTGTGGGTCTCTGTGTGGTGAGTCTGTGGGTCTCTGTGTGGTGAGTCTGTGGGTCTCTGTGTGGTGAGTCTGTGGGTCTCTGTGTGGTGAGTCTGTGGGTCTCTGTGTGGTGAGTCTGTGGGTCTCTGTGTGGTGAGTCTGTGGGTCTCTGTGTGGTCTGTGGTCTCTGTGGTGAGTGGTCTCTGTGTGGTGAGTCTGTGGGTCTCTGTGTGGTGAGTCTGTGGGTCTCTGTGTGTGAGTCTGTGGGTCTCTGTGTGGTGAGTCTGTGGGTCTCTGTGTGGTGAGTCTGTGGGTCTGTGTGGTGAGTCTGTGGTCTCTGTGTGGTGAGTCTGTGGGTCTCTGTGTGTGAGTCTGTGGGTCTCTGTGTGATGGTCTGTGGGTCTCTGTGTGAGTCTGTGGGTCTCTGTGTGGTGAGTCTGTGGGTCTCTGTGTGGGTCTGTGGGTCTCTGTGTGGTGAGTCTGTGGGTCTCTGTGTGGTGAGTCTGTGGGTCTCTGTGTGGTGAGTCTGTGGGTCTCTGTGTGGTGAGTCTGTGGGTCTCTGTGTGGTGAGTCTGTGGGTCTCTGTGTGGTGAGTCTGTGGGTCTCTGTGTGGTGAGTCTGTGGGTCTCTGTGTGGTGAGTCTGTGGGTCTCTTGTGTGAGTCTGTGGGTCTCTGTGGTGAGTCTGTGGGTCTCTGTGTGAGTCTGTGGGTCTCTGTGGTGAGTCTGTGGGTCTCTGTGTGGTGAGTCTGTGGGTCTCTGTGTGGTGAGTCTGTGGGTCTCTGTGTGGTGAGTCTGTGTCTCTGTGTGTGAGTCTGTGGGTCTCTGTGTGGTGAGTCTGTGGGTCTCTGTGTGGTGAGTCTGTGGGTCTCTGTGTGGTGAGTCTGTGGGTCTCTGTGTGGTGAGTCTGTGGGTCTCTGTGTGGTGAGTCTGTGGGTCTCTGTGTGTGAGTCTGTGGGTCTCTGTGTGGTGAGTCTGTGGGTCTCTGTGTGGTGAGTCTGTGGGTCTCTGTGTGGTGAGTCTGTGGGTCTCTGTGTGGTGAGTCTGTGGGTCTCTGTGTGGTGAGTCTGTGGGTCTCTGTGTGGTGAGTCTGTGGGTCTCTGTGTGGTGAGTCTGTGGGTCTCTGTGTGTGAGTCTGTGGGTCTCTGTGTGGTGAGTCTGTGGGTCTCTGTGTGGTGAGTCTGTGGGTCTCTGTGTGGTGAGTCTGTGGGTCTCTGTGTGGTGTCTGTGGGTCTCTGTGTGGTGAGTCTGTGGGTCTCTGTGTGGTGAGTCTGTGGGTCTCTGTGTGGAGTCTGTGGGTCTCTGTGTGGTGAGTCTGTGGGTCTCTGTGTGGTGAGTCTGTGGGTCTCTGTGTGGTGAGTCTGTGGGTCTCTGTGTGGTGAGTCTGTGGGTCTCTGTGTGGTGAGTCTGTGGGTCTCTGTGTGGTGGTCTGTGGGTCTCTGTGTGGTGAGTCTGTGGGTCTCTGTGTGGTGAGTCTGTGGGTCTCTGTGTGGTGAGTCTGTGGGTCTCTGTGTGGTGAGTCTGTGGGTCTCTGTGTGGTGAGTCTGTGGGTCTCTGTGTGGTGAGTCTGTGGGTCTCTGTGTGGTGAGTCTGTGGGTCTCTGTGTGGTGAGTCTGTGGGTCTCTGTGTGGTGAGTCTGTGGGTCTCTGTGTGGTGAGTCTGTGGGTCTCTGTGTGGTGAGTCTGTGGGTCTCTGTGTGGTGAGTCTGTGGGTCTCTGTGTGTGAGTCTGTGGGTCTCTGTGTGTGAGTCTGTGGGTCTCTGTGTGGTGAGTCTGTGGGTCTCTGTGTGGTGAGTCTGTGGGTCTCTGTGTGGTGAGTCTGTGGGTCTCTGTGTGTGAGTCTGTGGGTCTCTGTGTGGTGAGTCTGTGGTCTCTGTGTGATGAGTCTGTGGGTCTCTGTGTGGGTTTGTGTATACAGTACTGTACGTATAAAATGTACTTACAGCACCACACAGTGGAATGTCGCGGGTAATTTATGTCGCAATAAATCTTGAGAATGTTTCCGACTTAACGACCCCTTTTGTGTTGCGCAATCGGACCCGAAACACCAAATCCACAATCCTGTTC
>NW_026891330.1:0-74950 GCF_015708825.2 Lethenteron reissneri | reverse complement strand
TCAGACTCACCAACAGAGACCCACAGACTCACCACACAGAGACCCACAGACTCACACACAGAGACCCATAGACTCACCACACAGAGACCCACAGACTCACCACACAGAGACCCACAGACTCACACAGAGACCCACAGACTCACCACACAGAGCCCACAGACTCACTCACACAGAGACCCACAGACTCACACACAGAGACCCACAGACTCACCACACAGAGACCCACAGACTCACCACACAGAGACCCACAGACTCACACACAGAGACCCAAGACTCATCACACAGAGACCCACAGACTCACCACACAGAGACCCACAGACTCACCACACAGAGACCCACAGACTCACACACAGAGACCCAGACTCACCACACAGAGACCCACAGACTCACCACACAGAGACCCACAGACTCACCACACAGAGACCCACAGACTCCACACAGAGACCCACAGACTCACACACAGAGACCCACAGACTCACACACAGAGACCCACAGACTCACCACACAGAGACCCACAGATCATCACACAGAGACCCACAGACTCACCACACAGAGACCCACAGACTCACCACACAGAGACCCACAGACTCACCACACAGAGACCCACAGACTCACCACACAGAGACCCACAGACTCACCACACAGAGACCCACAGACTCACCACACAGAGACCCACAGACTCACCACACAGAGACCCACAGACTCACCACACAGAGACCCACAGACTCACCACAGAGACCCACAGACTCACCACACAGAGACCCACAGACTCACCACACAGAGACCCACAGACTCACCACACAGAGACCCACAGACTCACCACAAGAGACCCACCACAGACTCATCACACAGAGACCACATAGACTCATCACACAGCAGAGGACCCACAGACTCATCACAGAGGACCCACAAGACTCACCACACAGAGACCCACAGACTCACCACACAGAGACCCACAGACTCACCACACAGAGGAGACCCATAGACTCACCACACAGAGACCCTAGACTCCAACCACACAGATGACCCACAGGACTCCACAGCAGAGACCCACAGGACTCACAACAACCAGAGACCCACAGACTCATCACACAGAGGACCCAACAGGCTCAGCACACAGAAGAACCCACAGACTCATCACTACAGTAGACCCACAGACTCAATCAACACAGAGACCCATAGACTCATCACACAGAGACCCACAGACTCACCACCACAGGAGGACCCACCAGGACTCATCAAACAGGAGACCCACAGACTCATCACACAGAGACCCATAGACTCATCACACAGGACCCACAGACTCCACCAACAGAGACCCACAGACTCATACCACACAGAGGACCCACAGACTGCTCACACATGAGACCACAGACCTCATCACACAGAAGACCCACAGACTCATCACACAGAGACCCATAGACTCATTCACACAGAGACCCACAGACTCATCACACAGAGACCCACATATCACCACACAGAGACCCACAGACTCACACACAGAGACCACAGACTCACCACACAGAGACCCACAGTACTCACCACCACAGAGGACCCACCAGAACTCACCACACAGAGGACCCACAAGACTCACCACACAGAGACCCCCACAGACTCACCCACACAAGAGACCCACACCACCATCCCCATAATCACCACACGAGACCCAGTCACACACAGAGACCCACAGACTCACCACATAGAGACCCACATAATCACCACACAGAGACCCACATAATCACCACACAGAGACCCACATAATCACCACACAGAGACCCACAGACTCACCACACAGAGACCCACAGACTCACCACACAGAGACCCACAGACTCACCACACAGAGACCCACAGACTCACCACACAGAGACCCACAGACTCACCACACAGAGACCCACAGACTCACCACACAGAGACCCACAGACTCACCACACAGAGACCCACAGACTCACCACACAGAGACCCACAGACTCACCACGCAGAGACCCACAGACTCATCACACAGAGACCCATAGACTCATCACACAGAGACCCACAGACTCACCACACAGAGACCCACAGACTCACCACACAGAGACCCACAGACTCATCACACAGAGACCCACAGACTCATCACACAGAGACCCACAGACTCAACCACACAGAGACCCACATAATCACCACACAGAGACCCACAGACTCACCACACAGAGACCCACAGACTCACCACACAGAGACCCACAGACTCACCACACAGAGACCCACAGACTCACCACACAGAGACCCACAGATCATCACAGAGACCCACAGACTCACCACACAGAGACCCACAGACTCATCCACACAGAGACCACAGACTCACCACACAGAGACCCATAGACTCACCACACAGAGACCCATAGACTCACCACACAGAGGACCCACAGACTCACACGAGACCCCACAGACTCCACACAGAGACCCACAGACTCATCACACAGAGACCCACAGACTCAGCACACAGAGAGACCCACAGACTCATCACACAGAGACCCACAGATCATCACACAGAGACCCATAGATCATCACACAGAGACCACCAGACTCACCACACAGAGACCCACAGACTCATCACACAGAGACCCACAGACTCATCACACAGAGACCCATAGATCATCACACAGAGACCCACAGACTCACCACACAGAGACCCACAGACTCACACACAGAGACCCACAGACTCTTCACACAGAGACCCACAGACTCATCACACAGAGACCCACAGACTCATCACACAGAGACCCATAGACTCATCACACAGAGACCCACAGACTAATCACAAAGAGACCCACTAATCACCACACAGAGACCCACAGACTCACCACACAGAGACCCCACAGACTCCCACACAGAGACCCACAGAGACCCACAGACTCATCACACAGAGACCCATAGACTCATCACACAGAGACCCACAGACTCATCACAGCAGAGACCCCCATAATCACCACACAGAGACCCACAGACTCACCACACAGAGACCCACAGACTCACCACACAGAGACCCACAGACTCACCACACAGAGACCCCACATATCACCACACAGGAGACCCACAGACTCACCACACAGAGACCCACAGAATCACCACACAGAGACCCACAGACTCACCACACAGACCACAGATCCACCACAGAGACCCACATACTCACCACCAGAGACCCACAGACTCACACACAGAGCCCCACAGACTCACCACACAGAGACCCACAGTAATCACCACACAGAGACCCACAGACTCACCACACAGAGACCCACATAATCACCACACAGAGACCCACATAATCACCACACAGAGACCCACATAATCACCACACAGAGACCCACAGACTCACCACACAGAGACCCACAGACTCACCACACAGAGACCCACAGACTCACCACACAGAGACCCACAGACTCACCACACAGAGACCCACATAATCACCACACAGAGACCCACAGACTCACCACACAGAGACCCACAGACTCACCACACAGAGACCCACAGACTCACCACACAGAGACCCACAGACTCATCACACAGAGACCCACAGACTCATCACACAGAGACCCATAGACTCATCACACAGAGACCCACAGACTCACCACACAGAGACCCACAGACTCACCACACAGAGACCCACAGACTCATCACACAGAGACCCATAGACTCATCACACAGAGACCCACATAATCACCACACAGAGACCCACATAATTACCACACAGAGACCCACAGACTCACCACACAGAGACCCATAGACTCACCACACAGAGACCCATAGATTCACCACACAGAGACCCACAGACTCACCACACAGAGACCCACAGACTCACCACAGAGACCCACAGACTCACCACACAGAGACCCACAGACTCACCACACAGAGACCCACATAATTACCACACAGAGACCCACAGACTCACCACACAGAGACACACAGACTCACCACAGAGACCCACAGACTCACCACACAGAGACCCACATAATCACCACAGAGACCCACAGACTCACCACACAGAGACCCACAGACTCACCACACAGAGACCCACAGTCATCACACAGAGACCCACAGACTCACCACACAGAGACCCACAGACTCACCACATAGAGACCCACATAATCACCACACAGAGACCCACATAATCACCACACAGAGACCCACATAATCACCACACAGAGACCCACAGACTCACCACACAGAGACCCACAGACTCACCACACAGAGACCCACAGACTCACCACACAGAACCCCACATAATCACCACACAGAGACCCACAGACTGTGGGTCTCTGTGTGGTCTTTATGTGTGAGTCTATGGCTCTCTGGTGTGTGATGAGTCTATGGGTCTCTGCTGTGTGATGAGTCTATGGGTCTCTGCTGTGTGATGAATCTATGGGTCTCTGTGTGAGTCTATGGGTCTCTGTGTGAGTCTATGGGTCTCTGTGTGAGTCTATGGGTCTTTGTGGTGAGTCTATGGGTCTTTGTGTGAGTCTATGGGTCTCTGTGTGAGTCTATGGGTCTCTGTGTGAGTCTATAGCTCTCTGCTGTGTGATGAGTCTATGGGTCTCTGCTGTGTGATGAGTCTATGGGTCTCTGCTGTGTGATGAGTCTATAGGTCTCTGCTGTGTGATGAGTCTATGGGTCTCTGTGTGAGTCTATGGGTCTTTGTGTGAGTCTATGGGTTTCTGTGTGAGTCTATGGGTCTCTGTGTGAGTCTATGGGTCTCTGTGTGAGTCTATGGGTCTCTGTGTGAGTCTATGGGTCTCTGTGTGAGTCTATGGGTCTTTGTGGTGAGTCTATGGGTCTCTGTGTGAGTCTATGGGTCTCTGTGTGAGTCTATGGCTCTCTGCTGTGTGATGAGTCTATGGGTCTCTGCTGTGTGATGAGTCTATGGCTCTCTGCTGTGTGATGAGTCTATGGCTCTCTGCTGTGTGATGAGTCTATGGGTCTCTGCTGTGTGATGAGTCTATGGGTCTCTGCTGTGTGATGAGTCTATGGGTCTCTGTGTGAGTCTATGTGTTTCTGTGTGAGTCTATGGGTCTCTGTGTGAGTCTATGGGCCTCTGTGTGAGTCTATGGGTCTTTGTGGTGAGTCTATGGGTCTCTGTGTGAGTCTATGGCTCTCTGCTGTGTGATGAGTCTATGGGTCTCTGCTGTGTGATGAGTCTATGGGTCTCTGCTGTGTGATGAGTCTATGGGTCTCTGTGTGAGTCTATGGTCTCTGTGTGAGTCTATGGGTTTTTGTGGTGAGTCTATGGGTCTTTGTGTGAGTCTATGGGTCTCTGTGTGAGTCTATGGGTCTCTGTGTGAGTCTATAGCTCTGCTGTGTGATGAGTCTATGGGTCTCTGCTGTGTGATGAGTCTGTGGGTCTCTGCTGTGTGATGAGTCTATGGGTCTCTGCTGTGTGATGAGTCTATGGGTCTCTGCTGTGTGATGAGTCTGTGGGTCTCTGCTGTGTGATGAGTCTATGGGTCTCTGCTGTTTGATGAGTCTATGGGTCTCTGCTGTGTGATGAGCAGAGGTGGGACAAAGTCATTGTTATGCAAGTCCAAGTCGAGTCTGAAGTCATCAAATTAATGACTCGAATCTGACTCGAGTCCAAGTCACATGACTCGAGTCCACACCTCTGGTGATGAGTCTATGGGTCTCTGCTGTGTGATGAGTCTGTGGGTCTCTGCTGTGTGATGAGTCTATGGGTCTTTGTGGTGAGTCTATGGCTCTCTGTTGTGTGAGTAGTTTATGGGCCTCTGCCGTGCGTCATGCCGTGTCGTCGTCTAGATCAGGAAGGAAATCGCGGAAAACAAAATCAAGATCTACGACTTCCCCGACGCGGAGTACGAGGAGTTGAACAAGATGGCCAAGAAGATCAAGGTTCGGGGCTCACGATGGCGGCGCTCTTGTCGTTTTTTTTGCCGACCGTGGCTGGCGACGTTTAATGTCACACGCTCTCCTGCCACCGCTCTCCCATTGACATGTTTCATTCCTTCTACATATTATTAACATTCCCTCCCTTTGTGAATGCTACCCCTACCCCCTCCCTTTGGTGCTGCTAATCCTGCATAATGCACGGGCATAATATGACTTTGAACCCCCCCCCGCCCACCTCCTACGTATTTGCCATGAATATGCTAAATTCCTATTGATATGCACATTCTTTTATTAAGGCGCTCTTCTTCCACCTCCAACGCAGCTTATATATAAGCTCCTAGCTTGGCAGTGTCTCATTCTTCACCTGAAGACGGCTGCTTGCGTTGTAGCCGAAACGTCGTGAGAATTATTTTATTTTATTATGTTTTATTTTTATTATTTTATTACTTCCCTTCTACGTGACTTTACCGAAAGAACCAAGAAGAT
The DNA here is from genome assembly GCF_015708825.2 of Lethenteron reissneri. Lineage (NCBI taxonomy): Eukaryota > Metazoa > Chordata > Hyperoartia > Petromyzontiformes > Petromyzontidae > Lethenteron > Lethenteron reissneri. The sequence continues at coordinate 68,596 of NW_026891330.1, read as the reverse complement.
GAATCCCTGCAGTCACGAAAGCTTTAAATCGAAACTTTTATTTCTATTATAATATTTTATTTTTTATCATTTATTTCTACCTACGTGACTTTACCGAAAAAACCTAAGAGTATGAACCCTTGCAGGCACGAAAGCTTCACATCTCCACTCTCATAAATATTTACCCCATCTAACCACGCCCCCAAAAGCAATCGGCATTGCGGTTGCCACGGCGACCGCTGCTCGCGTCAGGCGTTCTCCGTGGCCACCTAAACCAAGGGGGAGGGGGCGGGGCGAGGCGGGGTCCTCGGCGTCGTTGACCAATCACGAGGCGTCTTCTCCCTCTCCAGAGGCCCCTTGAGAGACGCAGTCTCGCGCACAAAGAACGACCATTTGTCGTGTCAGCAGCAGCAGCGTCAGTCTCGTGAGAGGTGAGGAGGAGGGTGGTGGCTGATGGTGGTTGGCATCGTGGTGATGGTTAGTCTTGCCGTGGTGTGTTGCTGTGCTTGAGCTGGCTGTGTGGTGCTGCTGTGTGTGTGTGTGTGGGTATCGTAGTGGGCGTTGTTATCGTGGTGATCTCTGCTGGTAGTTTTCATCGTGGTCGATGCCATTGTGTGGTGCGGCGGTTCTGATCGTCTGTGCTTGTGTGAGGTTGGATGTATTATACTTGTTGGTTTTGTCGGCGAAGTATGGTTAACATCACAACACAATCACTGGCACAGCCTGAGAAGGCCTCATTCTGATGATGATTTCACCAAAGGCTACGAATTCATCTTCTTGGTTCTTTCGGTAAAGTCACGTAGAAGGGAAATAATAAAACAATGATATAATTATTTAATTTTATTTTATTGTGTTTTATTTTTATTATTTTATTTCTTCCCTTCTACGTGACTTTACCGACAGAACCAAGAAGATGAATCCCTGCAGTCACGAAATAAGCTTTAAATCGAAGGCTACGAATTATTTGAACTACAATGTGTATTGTGTGTTGGATGACTTGCACACAACTGCTGCACTTTGTCGCTTCGCCTAGCATGGGGCTTTGTCCCCACGTATCTGAGGTCTCACTGAGGTCTTGTTTGCAGACACGGAGCTGGGAGAGTTTGCAAACTATTAAATTGGCGCCCGCCCCTCCCCCGTCTAATCACATTTTCCTATAACATCGAATAAGGAATAACAAAATTGGAACCTCATTTGCCAGTAAAAATATGATAATTGTTTTTTTACCCTTCTATCTGGCAAACAAAACTGACCCCTTGTTTTTACAAGGAGTCATGTTTACATAGACCACAATACCTGCAGCCATAATGCAAACAAAAAACACAACTCTGATAATGTATGCACTGTCCTTGAAACTAGGCTCTTTAAGGAAAGCTGTCTCTGGTGTGGACCAATGAACTTCAAGGACAGTGCATACATTATCAGAGTTGTGTTTTTGTTTGCATTATGACTGCAGGTGTTGTGGTCTATGTAAACATGACTCCTTGTAAAAACAAGAGTCAGTTTTGTTGCCAGATAGAAGGGTAAAAAAAGCAATTATCAAGGAATAATTTAAATTTTAATGAAACATTGTATTTAAAGAAGCAAATTTCTAGAGATTATATTACATGGCTCACTCAGTCACTGCCGTAGACTGGTTGACAGTCTACAAAAGATTAATGTTTTCTTGATTTCACTGTCGCAAGCTGGTCAATCACGTAATCAAAATCAGTTTTTTTCCAATGTTGCTCTTTCAACGCTAATAAGAGCAAGACCGCTGAGACGATCTTGTCCCATTGAAGCACGCAAATGCGACAAAATACGTTTAAATTTGCTGAACGACGGCTCACAGCTTGCAATTGAAACTGCTATTGTTAATACAATTTGCAGTGAATTTCGCAAATTCGGAAATATGTCGTCTCCATAAAACTAAATAAAACCAAGAAGATCCAAAGGAGTTTCTGGTAGAACTTCATTCCGGTTACTGAGCAGCATTTTGCAATCTCCAATTTCTGTGATAAGTTCGTGGCCATTGATGTCGGTGTCATAGAAATTTCCAAAATCTGTGCAATTTTGACGAATTGCATCGACATCTGTGTCGGATAGAAGAGTTTTGACGTCCAGCAGAAATCCAAATCTCGTGTTCAGGTCTTTTAGTTGTAAAAACCGTGTTGACATCTCCTGTTGAAGTCGATAAAATACGCTCTTCATAACGCGCACAATTTCTTCTTCTGCTCAAAGTCCTGCATCTCTTGCCAGTTCTCCTGGCATCTTCCGACGTCGCCTAATTCTTCTGTCCACATCGATGTAATTACATGACATCTAGGCTGTGTGTGGCGGGATATATCAACTTATTTTATTATGTTTTATTATTGTTTTACTTCCCTTCTTCGTGACTTTACCGAAAGAACCAAGAAGATGAATCCCTGCAGTCACGAAAGCTTTAAATCTAAATAAACTTTTAGGTTGAGGTGTAGATTTGTGCAGTAGTTACAGGCTGCCGCGCCCGCCGCAATAAGTTATCATGTATCGTTGCAAGCCTCATTTTGGCGCCCTTGACCTTGGCGCCCGGGGACACATGTACCCCCCTGCCCTCCCCCTAGCCTCGCCTCTGCTTGTTTGAGATTTCTATCTCGGAGCTAAGCCATGCCTGTGTGTCCTTGTGCGGCGTCTCCATCTATCTGACGATGTCCCCAGGAGTGCCCCTTGAGAGAAAGATCACGTCCTGCTGACATTTGAGAGCCCATCCACGTCACCGCTCGTCACCGCTCGTGTCAACGTCTCGCCGCACGACCGTCTCAGGATGTTGCGGTCCCCGTTTGTCAGTGACGCGAGTCACTCGCTGAAGCCGGATGCCCCCATCTCCTCGGGTCGCCAGCTGCGATGGCGACGCAAGGCGGCGTCCGCTCACACGAGCACGGTGGGAGGCTTGGGCATGCCAGCCCCCCCTGGCGCCCGCAGCAGCCGCAGCAGCCGCAGCAGCATCAACAGCAGCAGCAGCATGATGGCGGTGTCACCAATGAAGGGGACTTGCCGCACCAACACTGCGCCAGGACGCACTCGCGTCTCCAAGTGCCGGAAAATGCCCGGGGCCAAGGGCAAGAGCTCACCTGGTGAGTGTGGCGTGGCTACGTACGGTGCGAAAGAAGTTCAACAGGCACGTGTAGCCTGTGGTTTTGTGCGTTCGGTGTGCGATGATTGTGGCGTTTGAATGCGTGGAATGTGCGGCGTGTGGTCTGTATGCACGCATCGCCATATATATGTATGCATTCTCTCTGTATATACTTTGCTGTGTGTTTACTGTCCGTGTACACATTTGCCATGAATGCCCGCTGTGTGTGTGTGTGCCCAAACTCCAGGTCGCGCCCGCCGCACTCCCCATGGCGAGCTCGGTGACCGATTCATCCCGGTGCGGAACAGCGAGAATATGGAGGTGGCACGCTACCTCGTATCTCGAGAAGAAACAGCATCTCCACTGAAGGCACGGAGACACACGGTGACACACGGAGACACACGGAGACACACGGTGACACACGGAGACACACGGAGACACACGGAGACACACGGTGACACACGGAGACACACGGTGACACACGGTGACACACTGTGACACGAAGACACACGGTGACACACGGTGACACGGTGACACACGGTGACACACAGAGACACAGAGACACACGGTGACACACGGTGACACACGGAGACACACGGAGACACACTGTGACACGGAGACACACGGTGACACACGGTGACACACGGTGACACGGTGACACACGGTGACACACGGAGACACACGGAGACACACTGTGACACGGTGACTCACGGTGACACACGGTGACACACGGTGACGCACGGTGACGCACGGAGACGCACGGAGACGCACGGAGACGCACGGAGACGCACGGTGACACACTGTGACACGGTGACTCACAGTGACACACGGTGACACACGGTGACGCACGGTGACGCACGGAGACGCACGGAGACGCACGGAGACGCACGGAGACGCACGGTGACACACGGAGACACACGGTGACACACGGAGACACACGGAGACACACGGTGACACACGGAGACACACGGAGACACACGGAGACACACGGTGACACACGGTGACACGGCGACACACGGAGACACACGGAGACAAACGGTGACACGGAGACACACGGTGACACGCGGTGACACACGGAGACACACGGTGACACACAGTGACACACTAAGACTCACGGTGACACACGGAGACACACGGAGACACACGGTGACACACGGAGACACACGGAGACACACGTGGCACACGGTGACACACGGAGACACACGGAGACACACGGTGACACGGAGACACACGGTGACACACGGAGACACACGGAGACACACGGAGACACACGGAGACACACGGTGACACACGGAGACACACGGTGACACACGGAGACTCACGGTGACGCACGGAGACTCACGGTGACGCACGGAGACGCACGGTGACGCACGGAGACGCACGGAGACGCACGGAGACACACTGAGACTCACGGTGACACACGGAGACTCACGGTGACACACGGAGACACACGGTGACACACGGAGACACACGGAGACACACGTGGCACACGGTGACACACGGAGACACACGGAGACACACGGTGACACGGAGACACACGGTGACACGGAGACACACGGTGACACACGGAGACACACGGAGACACACGGAGACACACGGTGACACACGGAGACACACGGTGACGCACGGAGACTCACGGTGACGCACGGAGACTCACGGTGACGCACGGAGACGCACGGTGACGCACGGAGACGCACGGAGACGCACGGAGACACACTGAGACTCACGGTGACACACGGAGACTCACGGTGACACACTGAGACACACGTGACACACGGAGACACACGTGACACACGGAGACACACGGTGACACACGGAGACACACGTGACACACGGAGACACACGGTGACACACGGAGACACGGTGACACACGTGACACACGGAGACACACGGTGACACACTAAGACTCACGGTGACTCACTAAGACTCACGGTGACTCACGGTGACACACTAAGACTCACGGTGACACACGTTTATATTTGTCCTTTATATTTGTCCGCGTGTAGAAGAAGCAGGCAGCGATGATGCATCTGCTGAGCGGCGTGGATGTGGAGAAAGCACGAATCTTACGTTACCAGGGACGCGTACCCGAGGGTAAGACGGGCTACACGGAGAGACGGTGAAGGACGCGGGGAGCTGCGGCCGAGTAGCGGATTTGACGTGTTGGCGAGGACTCAGGGTGACGTCGGGGAGAGAGGACTCGAGCGGTAGACACGACACGGGGACGGCAGAGGAGGTGTTGGGGCAAGGCAGAGACGTGGAGGGGAGGACATGGAAGGAGACTGGGGCACAGGGGGCTACAGATAGACGGAGACACATGGCGGGGGGGGGGGAGAAGGGGACTCTGTGTACGTGACGGTGAGTGGTTCCCCCTGGCACATGGACGCAGGCAAGTCTCCGCACGCCCTGCAGGGCTGTGTTCGCAGCGTTCCTGGTGAATGTGGCCACGGCGTTTGCCGTGGTGGTGAACGTCGTCCTGGTGATTGTGGCCATGGCGTTTGCCGGGCTGTGTTCGCAGCGTTCCTGGTGAATGTGGCCACGGCGTTTGCCGTGGTGGTTAACGTCGTCCTGGTGAATGTGGCCACGGCGTTTGCCGTGGTGGTGAACGTCGTCCTGGTGAATGTGGCCACGGCGTTTGCCTTGGTGGTTAACGTCGTCCTGGTTGTGGTGGTGGTGGTGGTTGTGGTGGTTAACGTCGTCCTGGTTGTGGTGGTGGTGGTGGTTGTGGTGGTTAACGTCGTCCTGGTTGTGGTGGTTGTGGTGGTTGTGGTGGTGAACGTCGTCCTGGTGGTTGTGGTGGTTGTGGTGGTGAACGTCGTCCTGGTGAATGTGGCCACGGCGTTTGCCTTGGTGGTTAACGTCGTCCTGGTTGTGGTGGTGGTGGTGGTTGTGGTGGTGAACGTCGTCCTGGTGGTTGTGGTGGTTGTGGTGGTTGTGGTGGTGAACGTCGTCCTGGTGAATGTGGCCACGGCGTTTGCCTTGGTGGTTAACGTCGTCCTGGTTGTGGTGGTGGTGGTGGTGGTGGTTGTGGTGGTTGTGGTGGTTAACGTCGTCCTGGTTGTGGTGGTGGTGGTGGTTGTGGTGGTTAACGTCGTCCTGGTTGTGGTGGTGGTTGTGGTGGTTGTCCCCGAAGGCTGCAGCGGCTCCACACAGCAGGCGCTGTGCTCCATGCCGGGCTACACGCCGCTCTCCCTGCTCAAGAAGAAGCGGCGCGTACCCACGCAGCCCGCACGGGTGATGGACGCGCCGGGCGTCCGCAATGACTTCTGTGAGATACGCGCACGCACAAAGATAAAGGTCCCCCGTGTGGCCTTAACAGACTGCAGGGGCAAGTGCTGTTAGCGAGCACCTGTGAGGGCCGACACGGCACACGAGGGGGTGGGTGGCCGGCACCACGCCCGGCCGCCTTTGTCTCCCCGGTGACGATGTTTACGCACCGCGCCGGGTGCTCGTTTGAGGCTGAGTCTACCTAGGGGAGGCTCGGGACCGGTTCAGATAATCGTCAGCGGTGTTGGCCGTGAGCGGGAATCGAACCCGTGTCGCCGGGTTCATAGCGCAGCGTAGTCCTAACCGCTACACTACCACACGCACACACGCAGGCACACACACGCACACGTACACACAGCTTCAAATAGAAATATATCCACGAGTGAAACTTACCGGCTTCAGCCCGCTGAGCTATTCACTTATTTCTCAGCGGCAACGTGGCCACAAATGGCAGCGCAACAAAGCGGCTCCTCATCACGTGGGACTTTGTATCGGCCACATGAACACGTTGAGATACGAGTGGCCCACAATCCAGACCGCTGGTCTCCCACGTGCCCACCCTGACCCATTGCTAAGGCCGCAATGCTGAGATGGCGTCCACGCGATGCGTCAACGCGGAGCTAGTTTGGCGTTGTGCTTCACATTGTGTGCGTGCCCGTGTTTGTTCGCCACAACGAGGCCACTGGCGTTCTACCCGTGCATTCTACAGTTGTCCTGCACGGTATCCACGCCGCAGCCTGCGACACCACCGCCCTCCACCGCCACAACTAAGTGATTATATCTCGACCTTCCCTGAGTCGCAAAACCGGCATCATATAAAATCTGTATTTACCCATGTGTACACGTATACACACACGATACAAATGTCATCCTGAACTTAAAGTGTTCACCCTTATCGTGACCTGTGACCCCACACCGCCGTGCGCACAGACCTCAACGCGCTGGACTGGAGCGTGGACAACGTGGTGTGCATGGCGCTGGGCCGCCTGGGGACGTTCCTGTGGGACGCGGCAACGGGGACTGTGACCCAGCACATGGAGGCCTGCAACGAGGTACTGCAACACAAATACAAAGTTCCCCCCCTCCCATGTAGCCTTCACATACTTGTGGGGCAAGAGCTGTTAGAGAACACTGGCATGGCACACCAGGGGGTGGGTGGGTGACCAGCACCAGACTTGGCCGCCTTTGTCTCCCCGTGGGTGATGAGAACCAGGTGCTCATTGGATGTGGAGTCCGCTTAGGGGAGGAGGCGCACGATTGGTTCAGACAATTGTCACTTGTGTCTTCGTTTGGAGCTTTCGTGACTGCAGGAATTACTCTTTGGTTCACCACGCATCGTCCTCCCCATTGACATGCTCATTTTTTCTCTAACCCCCTCCCTCTCTCCGCCCCCGCCCCCCCCTCTCTCTATTTAAGGCCTCGTCACAGAGACGTTCTCTCTCTGTGTGCCGATGTGTGTTGCTCTCTCTCTATGTATCTTGGTGATATCTGTCTGCTAATATGTCTGTCTATAGTTTTCTGGTTAGATTTTTGTTGCTATTTCTTTTGTACCTGATGACGGCGATTGCTTGTGTTGCAATCGAAACGTCGTATGCTATTATTTAATTTATTATTTTATCTTTACACGTGACTTTAGCGAAAGAACCAAAGAGTAATTGTCACTTGTGTTAACGGCGAGCGGGAATCGGACTTGGGTCGCCCGCTGGGTTTATCACGCAGCCCGCCAATCGCTGCACGACCAGACACGCGGAGACGCTGGCATGCAGACACGCACCGACGAATGGAGAACATGCTTTGGTTCTTTCGGTAAAGTCACGTATAAAGATAAAATAATAAAATAAATTAAATACTAGCATACGACGTTTCGATTGCAACACAATCAATCGTCATCAGGTATAAATTAAATAGAAACACAAATCTAGTATACTTTGAAATGTAATGTAATACAACAGAGAGTCGGATAACATAACAGTCAACACCCCACCTGGTTGATTACGTTCTTCCTGAGAATGCTAAATTTGAGAGAGAGATAAAACACAGAACCAGAGACATCTAGACAGACATATAAGCAGACAGATATCACAGAGATACACAGAGAGAGACACACAGAGAGAGACACACAGAGCGAGACACACAGAGCGAGACACACAGAGCGAGACACAGAGAGAGAGACACAGAGAGAGACACACAGAAACACCCACAGAGAGAGACACACAACATAGACACACAGACAGACATATAAGTAGAGACAGATATCACAGAGATACATAGAGAGAGACAACACAGAGACACACACAGAGAGAGACACACAACATAGACACACACACAGACATATAAGTAGAGACAGATATCACAGAGATACATAGAGAGAGACAACACAGAGACACACACAGAGAGAGACACACAACATAGACACACACACAGACATAAGTAGACAGATATCACAGAGATACATAGAGAGAGACAACACAGAGACACACAGAGACACACACAGATAGAGACACACAACATAGACACACAGACAGACATATAAGTAGAGACAGATATCACAGAGACACGTAGAGAGAGACAACACAGAGACACACAGAGACACACAACATAGACACACAGACAGACATATAAGTAGAGACAGATATCACAGAGACACGTAGAGAGAGACAACACAGAGACACACAGAGACACACAACATAGACACACAGACAGACATATAAGTAGACAGATATCACAGAGACACGTAGAGAGAACAGGCTCGTTTGTGGATGCATGGGGATACGGGGGGGGGGCAGTGTTGTTGTGTTCTTGTGCAAAGCCGGCGGAGTGCCGTGAAGCAGCACACGCACGCCGGCAGCTTGAGCGTGAGAGATGCGTGTACACCGTGTGTCTCTGCCCGTGTCAGATGGAGGGGCGGTACTACCCCTCGTCCGTCTCGTGGGTACCAACCAGCGGCAACTTCCTCGCCATAGGAACCAGCTTCAACACCGTGCAGGTAATGAGCACAGCATTCTGGGGTACGGGGTGGAGAGCAGAGGATTCTGGGATATTTCAAGGAGCAGGGCATTGTGGAAGGCGGAGTGTGGAGCGAGTGACCGGTACGGGAGACGGGGTGAATGGGGAACTTGCCGAAAATATAAGACTTCTGGGATAAGGGGTGGAGAGCAGAGGATTCTGGGATATTTCAAGGAGCAGGGCATTGTGGAAGGCGGAGTGTGGAGCGAGTGACCGGCACGGGAGACGGGGTGAATGGGGAACTTGCCAAAAATGTGAGACTTCTGGGGTACGGGTTGGAGAGCAGAGGATTCTGGGAAGTGAGCAGGTGGGCTTTGTATCGGCGCCGTGACTTGTGCGTCCTTGCGTGGGTCTCTATGGTGGTGCGTGTGTGTGTGTGTCTCTATGGTGGTGCGTGTGTGCATGTGTAAGTGTGTGTAAGTGTGTGTACGTGTGTGTGTGTGTACGTGTGTGTGTACGTGTGTGTGTGTGTGTACGTGTGTGTGTGTGTACGTGTGTGTGTGTACGTGTGTGTGTGTACGTGTGTGTGTGTGTACGTGTGTGTGTGTGTACGTGTGTGTGTGTACGTGTGTGTGTGTACGTGTGTGTGTGTGTGTACGTGTGTGTGTGTGTTTGCACGCGCAGATCTGGGACGTGGAGCGCCGCAAGCGTCTCAGGAGCCTGTCGGGTCACGTGGGGCGTGTGAGCTCCCTGTCCTGGAACGGACACCTCCTGGCAAGGCAAGTGCTTGGGCGCACACCGCACACTTTGCCGTGGTGAGCGCTGCGGTGAACGCCGGCGTCGTGGTGACGGCTTTGGCTCTCGACTTGGGTGAGATCCAGCACCTCGGTGTGCGGGTGGAGACACGCTGCATCGCCGTTCCTTACTCTTAGGTTTTTTGGGTAAAGTCACTTAAATAGACACTCCAAGCCTGGGGTGTGTCATTCAGACGCTGTCTTCTCGACAGACCTGTTTTTTCACCTGAGGACGGCTGCTTGCGTTGTGGCCGAAACGTCGTGAGAATTGTTTTATTATGTTTTATTTTTATTATTTTATTACTTCCCTTCTACGTGACTTTACCGAAAGAACCAAGAAGATAAAGTCACGTAAGTAAAAAATTATAATAAAATAAAATAATAATAAATGAAAATAAATAAAATATTTTTTTCACAATATTTTCACCGACGTGGCTTTACCGAGAAAACCTACGAGTATGAATCCTTGCAGTCACGACAGCTTCACATCTAGAATCACTGCCGTTCCTTGTTGTTGTTTGTTTTTGTCGTCAACTCTGCGGTCGCGGCGGCTGCTGCTGCAGTGGGTCCCGCTCGGGAGAGATCCGCCAGGACGACGTGCGGGTGGCGCGGCATCACGTGGCCTCGCTGAGCGGCCACGCGCGGGAGGTGTGCGGCCTGGCCTGGTCCCCCGGCGGACGCCTGCTCGCCAGCGGAGGCGACGACAACAGGCTCCTCGTGTGGGCCAGCGGCAGCACGTCCCCGGCACCCCTCCACTCCCTCAAGGAGCATACGGCCGCCGTGAAGGCAGGGACGCGCACGCACGCACGCGGCGGTGACACCACGCACACAGTGACACCACGCACACGGTGACACCACACACACAGTGACACCACGCACACGGTGACACCACACACACAGTGACACCACGCACACAGTGACACCACGCACACAGTGACACCACGCACGCAGTGACACCACGCACACAGTGACACCACGCACGCAGTGACACCACGCACACAGTGACACCACGCACACAGTGACACCACCAGGACACACGCACAGTGACACCACGCACACAGTGACACCACGCACACAGTGACACCACGCACACAGTGACACCACGCACACAGTGACACCACGCACACAGTGACACCACACACACAGTGACACCACGCACACAGTGACACCACGCACACAGTGACACCACGCACGCAGTGACACCACGCACACAGTGACACCACGCACGCAGTGACACCACGCACGCAGTGACACCACGCACACAGTGACACCACGCACACAGTGACACCACGCACACAGTGACACCACGCACGCAGTGACACCACGCACACAGTGACACCACGCACACAGTGACACCACGCACATCAGTGACACCACGCACACAGTGACACCACGCACCAGTGACACCACGCACACACAGTGACACCACGCACACAGTGACACCACGCCACACAGTGACACCACGCACGCAGTGACACCACGCACACCAGTGACACCACGCACACAGTGACACCACCGCACAGCAGTGACACCCGCACACACAGTGACACCACGCACGCAGTGACACAACCACGCACACACAGTGACACACGCACGCAGTGACACACGCCACGCAGTGACACACGCAACGCAGTGACACCACGCCACCACAGTGGACACCACGCAACACAGTGACACCACGCACACAGTGACACCACGCACGCAGTGACACCACGCACACAGTGACACCACGCACGACAGTGACACCACGCACACAGTGACACCACGCACACAGTGACACCACGCACGCAGTGACACCACGCACACAGTGACACCACGCACACGGTGACACCACGCACACAGTGACACCACGCACACAGTGACACCACGCACGCAGTGACACCACGCACACAGTGACACCACGCACACAGTGACACCACACACACAGTGACACCACACACGCAGTGACACCACGCACACAGTGACACCACGCACACGGTGACACCACGCACACAGTGACACCACGCACACAGTGACACCACGCACGCAGTGACACCACGCACACAGTGACACCACGCACACGGTGACACCACGCACACAGTGACACCACGCACACAGTGACACCACGCACGCAGTGACACCACGCACACACAGTGACACCACGCACACGGTGACACCACGCACACAGTGACACCACGCACACAGTGACACCACGCACGCAGTGACACCACGCACACAGTGACACCACGCACACAGTGACACCACACACACAGTGACACACGCACACAGTGACACCACGCACACAGTGACACCACAGTGACACCACGCACACAGTGACACCACGCACACAGTGACACCACGCACACAGTGACACCACGCACACAGTGACACCACGCACACAGTGACACCACGCACAGCAGTGACACCACGCACGACAGTGACACCACGCACAGCAGTGACACCACGCACACACAGTGACACCACGCACACAGTGACACCACGCACGCAGTGACACCACGCACCACAGTGACACCACGCACACACAGTGACACCACGCACACAGTGACACCACGCACAGCAGTGACACCACGCACCCAGTGACACCACGCACACAGTGACACACGCCCAGTGACACCACGCACACACAGTGACACCACGCACCACAGTGACACCACGCACACACAGTGACACCACGCACACAGTGACACCACGCACACACAGTGACACCACGCACACAGCAGTGACACCACGCACACAGTGACACCACGCACACACAGTGACACCACGCACGCAGTGACACCACGCACACACAGTGACACCACGCACACAGTGACACCACGCACGCAGTGACACCACGCACGCAGTGACACCACGCACACAGTGACACCACGCACGCAGTGACACCACGCACGCAGTGACACCACGCACGCAGTGACACCACGCACACAGTGACACCACGCACACAGTGACACCACGCACGCAGTGACACCACGCACACAGTGACACCACGCACACAGTGACACCACGCACACGGTGACACCACGCACACAGTGACACCACGCACACAGTGACACCACGCACGCAGTGACACCACGCACACACAGTGACACCACGCACACGGTGACACCACGCACACAGTGACACCACGCACACAGTGACACCACGCACGCAGTGACACCACGCACACAGTGACACCACGCACACAGTGACACCACACACACAGTGACACCACGCACACAGTGACACCACGCACACAGTGACACCACGCACACAGTGACACCACGCACACAGTGACACCACACACACAGTGACACCACGCACACGGTGACACCACGCACACAGTGACACCACGCACACACAGTGACACCACGCACGCAGTGACACCACGCACACACAGTGACACCACGCACACACAGTGACACCACGCACGCAGTGACACCACGCACACACAGTGACACCACGCACACACAGTGACACCACGCACGCAGTGACACCACGCACACACAGTGACACCACGCACGCAGTGACACCACGCACACAGTGACACCACGCACGCAGTGACACCACGCACGCAGTGACACCACGCACACACAGTGACACCACGCACACAGTGACACCACGCACACAGTGACACCACACACACAGTGACACCACGCACACGGTGACACCACGCACACAGTGACACCACGCACACACAGTGACACCACGCACGCAGTGACACCACGCACACACAGTGACACCACGCACACACAGTGACACCACGCACGCAGTGACACCACGCACACACAGTGACACCACGCACACACAGTGACACCACGCACGCAGTGACACCACGCACACACAGTGACACCACGCACGCAGTGACACCACGCACACAGTGACACCACGCACGCAGTGACACCACGCACGCAGTGACACCACGCACACAGTGACACCACGCACACAGTGACCACGCACGCAGTGACACCACGCACGCAGTGACACCACGCACACACAGTGACACCACTCACACAGTGACACCACGCAACGCAGTGACACCACGCACACACAGTGACACCACGCACAGCCAGTGACACCACGCACACAGTGACACACGCACACAGTGACACCACGCACGCAGTGACACCACGCACGCAGTGACACCACGCACACAGTGACACCACGCACACAGTGACACCACGCACGCAGTGACACCACGCACACAGTGACACCACGCACACAGTGACACCACGCACACAGTGACACCACGCACACAGTGACACCACGCACACAGTGACACCACGCACGCAGTGACACCACGCACACAGTGACACCACGCACACAGTGACACCACGCACACAGTGACACCACGCACGCAGTGACACCACGCACACAGTGACACCACGCACACAGTGACACCACGCACGCAGTGACACCACGCACACAGTGACACCACGCACACAGTGACACCACGCACACAGTGACACCACGCACACAGTGGACACCACGCACACAGTGACACCACGCACACAGTGACACCACACACACAGTGACACCACGCACACGGTGACACCACGCACACAGTGACACCACGCACACACAGTGACACCACGCACGCAGTGACACCACGCAACACAGTGACACCACGCACACAGTGACACCACGCACACAGTGACACCACACACACAGTGACACCACGCACGCAAGTGACACCACGCACACAGTGACACCACGCACACAGTGACACCACGCACACAGTGACACCACGCACACAGTGACACCACGCACACAGTGACACCACGCACACAGTGACACCACACACACAGTGACACCACGCACACGGTGACACCACGCACACAGTGACACCACGCACACACAGTGACACCACGCACGCAGTGACACCACGCACACACAGTGACACCACGCACACACAGTGACACCACGCACGCAGTGACACCACGCACACACAGTGACACCACGCACACACAGTGACACCACGCACGCAGTGACACCACGCACACACAGTGACACCACGCACACAGTGACACCACGCACGCAGTGACACCACGCACAGCAGTGACACCACGCACACACAGTGACACCACGCACGCAGTGACACCACGCACACCAGTGACACCACGCACGCAGTGACACCACGCACACAGTGACACCACGCACGCAGTGACACCACGCACGCAGTGACACCACGCACCACAGTGACACCACGCACGCAAGTGACACCACGCACGCAGTGACACCACGCACACACAGTGACACCACGCACGCAGTGACACCACGCACGCAGTGACACCACGCACACACAGTGACACCACGCACGCAGTGACACCACGCACACACAGTGACACCACGCACGCAGTGACACCACGCACGCAGTGACACCACGCACACACAGTGACACCACGCACGCAGTGACACCACGCACACACAGTGACACCACGCACGCAGTGACACCACGCACACAGTGACACCACGCACACAGTGGACACACGCACACACAGTGACACCACGCACGCCAGTGACACCACGCACACACAGTGACACCACGCACGCAGTGACACCACGCACACAGTGACACCACGCACACACAGTGACACCACGCACGCAGTGACACCACGCACACAGTGACACCACGCACGCAGTGACACCACGCACACACAGTGACACCACGCACGCAGTGACACCACGCACACACAGTGACACCACGCACGCAGTGACACCACGCACACACAGTGACACCACGCACGCAGTGACACCACGCACACAGTGACACCACGCACGCAGTGACACCACGCACACAGTGACACCACGCAACGCAGTGACACCACGCACGCAGTGACACCACGCACCACAGTGACACCACGCACACAGTGACACCACGCACACAGTGACACCACGCACGCAGTGACACCACGCACACACAGTGACACCACGCACGCAGTGACACCACGCACACAGTGACACCACGCACACAGTGACACCACGCACACAGTGACACCACGCACACAGTGACACCACGCACAGCAGTGACACCACGCACACAAGTGACACCACGCACACAGTGACACCACGCACACAGTGACACCACGCACACAGTGACACCACGCACACAGTGACACCACGCACACAGTGACACCACGCACGCAGTGACACCACGCACACAGTGACACCACGCACACAGTGACACCACGCACACAGTGACACACGCACACAGTGACACCACGCACACAGTGACACCACGCACGCAGTGACACCACGCACACGGTGACACCCACGCACACAGGTGACACCACGCACACAGTGACACCACGCACACAGTGACACCACCACGCACACGGTGACACCACGCACACGGTGACACCACGCACACGGTGACACCACGCACACGGTGACACCACGCACACGGTGACACCACGCACGCAGTGACACCACGCACACAGTGACACCACGCACACGGTGACACCACGCACGCAGTGACACCACGCACACAGTGACACCACGCACGCAGTGACACCACGCACGCAGTGACACCACGCACGCAGTGACACCACGCACGCAGTGACACCACGCACGCAGTGACACCACGCACACGGTGGTGACACCGCCACCACGACGGACGCGGCGAGCCGGTCGCTGTGACCTCTTCTTGGTTCTTTCGGTAAAGTCACGTAGGAGGGAAGTAATGAAATAATGAAAATAAAACATTCAGACGCTGTCGCCTCGACAGACCTGTTCTCCACCTGAGGACGGCTGCTTGCGTTGTGGCCGAAACGTCGTGAGAATTATTTTATTATGTTTTATTTTTATTATTTTATTACTTCCCTTCTACGTGACTTTACCGAAAGAACCAAGAAGATGAATCCCTGCAGTCACCAAAGCTTCAAATCGAAAGGTCACTGTAACGGCCGCCGAGTAGCGGAGACATCGTTCGTCTGGGGAAACAAACCATCAAAGCGAAAAAATGGCGCAGAAACGTATAAAAAGCACAGATTGGGCCTTTGTGCAGTTTGCAGGTCACGTGACATGTTGGAGGCTTGCTGGACTTGGCAAGAGATCTTGGGACAGGTCCGAGGTGCTACGGGTTCACTTAGAACTGGAGGATGGCTCCGCTGCCCTCCCTCCCGCCCCCACCGCGTGGGCCGGCGTGCCACGTTGTGCCCGCCGAGCCGCGCGACGCACACACCGACACGCGACCTCCGTGCGGCTCGTGAGCGCTCGATTCCCGGCCACGGCTAACGCCGCTCGCCTTCCGCGCCGACCTGCCGCGGTGTCTGAACACCCACCGGCAACGGGGGGACTAAGGCAGTGGCGGCGGGCGGCGCGATGTGCCGTGCTCGAGCCAGTCGGCGTGCGGCGTTGGCACCGGCCTCAGCGATCCGAGAGGGCGAATGAAGAGTGTCTGTCCGCGTCGTTGTGCGTCTCCTCGTGTGCAGGCGCTCGCGTGGTGCCCCTGGCAGGCGAGTTTGCTGGCGAGCGGAGGTGGAAGGAACGACCACCACATCCGCCTGTGGAATGTCAACACGGGAGTCTGCTCCAAAGCAGTGGACGTTGAGTCTCAGGCACGGACACGCACACACGGGGGTGGGGGAGAATGGGGGGGGGGGGGAGACGCAGTAGCGGCATCTCGGTGCCGTGCACGTTGCGTGCAGTGATGGGTTTTTACCCTTTGATCTGGTACAAGAACTGACAGCATGTTTGCAATAACCACAACACAAGCAGTCAAAATGCAAACAAAAGAAACAACTCTGATCATATTTACACTATGATACATCTCCTTTACCAGTGGCAAAATATAGTGATGGGTTTTTACGCTTTCAACTGGTACAAAAACTGACACCTTTATACAAGGCATCATGTTTGCAATAACCACAACACAAGCAGTCAAAATGCAAACAAAAAGAAACAACTCTGATGATGATATGCACTGTCCTTGAAGTTGATTGGTCCACACCCGAGACAGCTTTCCTTAGAGCCTAGTCTCCATTGGTGTTGGACCAGATGACGCCAAAAGGCGTACAACTCAAAAACATGATGCCTTGTATACAACTCAAAGACAGTGCACTATCAGAGTATTGAGAGCTCGGGGTAAGCATTTACACTATGAGACATCTCCTTTACCAGTGGCAAAATATAGTTTCTTTTAGTTTGCATTTTGACTGCTTGTGTTGTGGTTATTGCAAACAAGATGCCTTGTATAAAGGTGTCAGTTTTTGCACTAGTTGAAAGGGTAAAACCCCATCACTATATTTTGCCACTGGTAAAGGAGATGTCTCATAGTGTAAATGCTTACCCCGAGCTCTCAATACTCTGATCGTGCGCTGTCTTTGAGTTGTACGCCTGTTGGCGTCATCTGGTCCAACACCAATGGAGACTAGGCTCTAAGAAAAGCTGTCTCGGGTGTGGACCAATCAACTTCAAGGACAGTGCATATCATTACCATCATGAGAGTTGTTTCTTTTAGTTTGCATTTTGACTGTTTGTGTTGTGGTTATTGCAAGCATGATGCCTTGTATAAAGGTACCAGTTGAAAGTGTAAAACCCCATCACAATATTGTGCCACTGGTAAAGGAGACGTCTCGTAGTGTAGACGTTGCGTGTCTCGGGCACGGAGACTCACAGAGACGCGTGCTCACGACTCGCCCACCCCCTGCAGGTGTGCTCCGTGTTGTGGTCGAGCGAGCACAGGGAGCTGCTGTCCGCCCACGGCCACCCCAAGAACCAACTCGCTCTGTGGGCATACCCGGCGATGGTGCCCGTCGCCCAGCTCCTAGGTACGGGGGCACACGCGCGCACACACACGCGCGCACACACACGCACACACAGGCACACACGCGCACACACACGTGCACACACGCGCACACACGGGCACACACGCGCACACACGGGCACACACAGGCACACAAGGACACACGTGGAGATGGCCACATGAGGTTGGGGTGGTGGGACAATGTAAATGTGCCTTGTCATGATTTCTTTACGACCACTTTCTTATTCTTGGTTCTTTCGGTAAAGTCACGTAGAAGGGAAATTAAAAAATAGTATTAATATTAAACAATAAAAATTATCACGACGTTTCGACTGCAACACAAGCAATCATCATCGGGTGTGAAATCCACAGCAAGACTTTTTTCTAATTTTCTTGCTGTGGATTTCACAGCTGATGATGATTGCTTGTGTTGCAGTCGAAACGTCGTGAGAAATTTATTGTGTAATATTTTTATTATTTTATTATTTCCCTTCTACGTCACTTTACCGAAAGAACCAAGCATATGAATCCCTGCAGTCACGAAAGCTTTAAATCGAAATTTAACTGCTTTTTTGTTTAGAACAGTTTTTTGTGTTAAGTGTGTCCCTCCTCGCACCTCTGATTAGCACGGTGGGCTCCGTGTGGTATGAAAGAAGCCCCTCATACACACGTGCCCATTGCTGAGACAATGAGCATTGTGTGTGTCTGTGTCTCCCCCCCCCCCCCACCATGTCTCCGTGTGTCTCCCCCCCGCCCTGTCTCTCCGCACCCGCAGGACCCACACAGCGCGTGCTGCAGGCTGTCGCGAGCCCCGACGGTTCCTCGGTGATGTCGCTCGCTGCCGATGAGACTCTGCGCCTGTGGCGCTGCTTCCAGGTGGACGAGTCGCGCAAGAAGCAGCAGCTGGGGGGCACCGCTACGGGGAGGCTCTCCCAGAGCTTGCGCTAGTCCCGTAGTCCCCCCCTTGCCGACAGCCCACTGGCAACAACTCCTAGCGACCTTCTTGGCTCTTTCGGTAAAGTCACCACGTAGAAGGGAAATAATACAATAATAAAAAATCATTAGATAATTCTCACGACGTTTCGGCCACAACGCAAGCAGCCGTCCTCAGGTGGAGAGCAGGTCTGTCGGGCAGACAGCGTCTGAATGAAACAGCACCACGCATTCAGACGCTGTCTCCCCGACAGACCTGTTCTCCACCTGAGGACGGCTGCTTGCGTTGTGGCCGAAACGTCGTGAGAATCGTATTTTATTATGTTTTATTGTTATTATTTTATTATTTTCATTCTATGTGACTTTACCGAAAGAACCAAGAAGATGAATCCCTGCAGTCACGAAAGAAGCTTTAAATCGAAATGTAACTCTTAACGACATTGAGCCTCGCCTGTTCGGACACAGAGGGGGATGCTAAAGTCACCGTGCCAGGAGTAGCCCCGCTCCTAATGCCCCCTGCTCACCACGGCGCTTAGACAGGCAGCGGTCACGAGTCACCGCTCGGACACGAGTCGTGCCCTCGGGTACTCAACGTGCTGAATAAATGTGACAATGTTCATTGCAAGTCGCCGCCGTGTCGCGTTTTTTTTTCAATCGGTGCGCTCGTTCACGTGTAGTGTTCACCAATCATCAGGCACGTGCGGTGTTCATTGATTAGTTACGTCAACGAATATTAACGAAATGTACAAGTGCTTTTGTGGCTGGCATGTGTCATTCGCACAACTGCCCAATCCGCCCTCCAGACACGTGACTCACAGCCTTGTGTCTAGCCCTGAACGTGACCCACAGCCTTGCGTCTTGCCCTGCACGTGACTCACAGCCTTGTGTCTAGCCCTGCACGTGACCCACAACGACTCCCGACTCGCACCGTGACTCGGGCAGGGGGAGGGCCTCCTCATACAAGTGTCGTAGACAATCGCCCCAAATCTTCCTGCCTCCAAGCATTCCCACGTCCCCGCCCCGTGTGTACGCGTGTGTACGTGTGTTCTGTGGCAATCTTAATAGGTGCTCGCTAACAACGCTTGCTACAGCAGTCTGGTGAACGTCACATGGGGACAATTTGTTCGCGTTATTTGCTGCACGTGGAGGTGTTTATTTTATGTAGAAATGAATTACAAATGTCGATTGACTGGAAGGGTGAGTCAGCAGTGGTGGTGGTGGTATGGGGGGGGGGAGACTGGCCTGGCAGGAGAAAGGAGCCGTGAGAATCGTGGAGGACGTGAAGAGAAGTGTCGGACAGAGGTCGCAACCGGGTACCCCCTGATAACCGTACCCCTATACCCGGTACCCGTACCCCTATACCCGTACCCTACCCGATACCTGTACCCTACCCGATACCCGGCTACCCGTACCCGGACGGGTACGGGTTCCCGTTTGCAACCCTGGTGCGGCCGTGTACGGGTAGACCGTGAGTCACTGGTGAGTAACTGTTTGTCACTCAATTCCCAACGTCTTGTCTCTTCTCACAATTCAAGTTCCTAGAATCAACCCACCCGCGCCTGCAACATGGCTTCATCCCAGAGGTCGCAATCGGGTACCCGGCTACCCGTACCCAGCCTCCACCCCCCCCCCCCCCCTGGCCCACCCCCCCCCCCTGGCCTCCCCCTGGCCCACCCCCCCCCCCCTGGCCTCCCCCCCCCCTGCCCCCCCTCCCCTGGCCTCCCCCCCGTGTGAGGTGATTGGGTGGGTGAGTGGCTGAGTGGGTGTGTGAGGTGAGTGGGTGGGTGAGTGGGTGATTGGGTGGGTGAGTGGGTGGGTGAGTGGGTGGGTGAGATGAGTGAGGTGAGTGGGTGATTGGGTGTGTGAGGTGAGTGAGTGGGTGGGTGGGTGAGTGGGTGGGTGGGTGGGTGAGTGGGTGATTGGGTGGGTGAGTGGGTGATTGGGTGGGTGAGTGGGTGATTGGGTGGGTGAGTGGGTGATTGGGTGGGTGAGTGGGTGTGTGAGGTGAGTGAGTGGGTGGGTGGGTGAGTGGGTGGGTGATTGGGTGGGTGAGTGGGTGAGGTGGGTGGGTGAGGTGAGTGAGTGGGTGGGTGGGTGAGTGGGTGAGGTGAGTGGGTGGGTGGGTGGGTGAGTGAGTGAGTAGGTGGGTGGGTATGTGAGGTGGGTGGGTGGGTGAGGTGAGTGAGTGGGTGGGTGAAGTGGGTGGCTGAGTGAGTGGGTGGGTGGGTGAAGTGGGTGGGTGAAGTGGGTGGGTGGGTGAGTGGATGGGTGGGTGGGTGAAGTGGGTGGGTGGGTGGGTGAGTGAGTGGGTGGGTGGGTGAGTGGGTGGGTGGGTGAGTGGGTGGGTGAGGTGGGTGGGTGAGGTGAGTGGGTGGGTGGGTGGGTGAGTGGGTGGGTGGGTGAGGTGAGTGGGTGGGTGGGTGAGGTGAGTGGGTGGGTGGGTGGGTGAGTGGGTGGGTGGGTGGGTGAGTGGGTGGGTGAAGTGGGTGAGTGGGTGGGTGAGTGGGTGGGTGAGTGGGTGATTGGGTGAGGTGAGTGGTGGGTGTGTGAGGTGGGTGAGGTGGGTGGGTGAGTGGGTGGGTGAGGTGAGTGGGTGGGTGAGTGGGTGGGTGGGTGAAGTGGGTGAGTGGGTGGGTGAGTGGGTGGGTGGGTGAGTGGGTGATTGGGTAGGTGAGTGGGTGAAGTGGGTGGGTGAGTGGGTGGGTGAGTGGGTGGGTGAGGTGAGTGGGTGGGTGAGATGAGTGTGTGAGGTGGGTGGGTGAGGTGAGTAATTGTTGTGTAAGGTGGAAAACGCCGCTGTCCCTAAACTATGGAATCGGCTCGCACACCAAGCAGGCGCCGCGTGCCTCAGGCGCGCCTGCTTCGTGTGCGAGCATCACTCGAAATAAAAAAAAATTAGTACGTTAAAGATTAATTAATAAAGTAATCAATAAAAATTGGCATCAATCAATTAAGCATCTCTTTAGAAGCAATACAAAAAAATTAATGGACGTCTTATTAATTCAATATTTATTTGCCTGCCGGGAATCAAGAACGCCGCGGTCCCTAAACTCTGGAATCGCCTCGCCCACGAAGCAGGCGCCACTGACTCGGGAACTTCTCAACACGCGGTGAGCGCTGAGCAAAAAGTGTCGAAAGTCAAAGTTTTATTATTCAACTTCATTCCTCTCTGTGTGTGTGTCGCGCTCAAAGCTCGTGGTCGAAACGTCGTTTACTTACACGTCCGCTCGACTTCTTTAAAAAAAAATGTTTTGATGAAAACATTTTTAAGAAATTTTTTTTTTTTTACATTTTTTATATAACATTTTTTGATGAAAAAATTTTAATAAAAAAAATTTGTTTACATTTTTATATAAAAAATTTTATGAAAAAAAAATTAATCTAAAAAATGTTAACAATTTTTTATAAAAAAATTTACGAAAAATTTTTTGATGAAAAAGATTTTTAATAAAAAAATTTTTTTTGACATTTTTTATGTAACATTTTTTGATGAAAAAAATTTTAATAAAAAAAATTTGTTTACATTTTTATATTACATTTTTTATGAAAAAAATTTGTTACAATTTTTTTAAGGAGTTTATTTTAGTGGGTTTACCTAAACAGTGCATGAGTCTCCTTGCATATCTAAACTATATTTATTGGTTCAACAACAACGAGAACACCGCTGCCGGGTGATGGCCTAACACGAGGTCTGATGACCCTGCGTAGTGAAGTGTTGTGTGTTGCTAAATTGCCTACAAAGTGTATTTAATTGATATTATTATTCCACACAAACTTTGCTTTTGTGAGCAGGACTTTACGTGAAGGGATGACACAAATGCACGCCACGTTTTTTAAAATTTAAAATAGTTAAATGTATAAATATCAATGTCCATAGGTATTTTACTTTTATTAATTTTAATTTTGTACCTACGTAACTTCACCGAAAAAACCTCAGAGTATGAATCCTTACAGTCACGAAAGCTTCAAATCTAAAAGAAAATTGATATATTTTTAAGAGCCACTTTCTCTACTTGTGAGGCACTAGCTATTAGGTAGTAACACTTTACTATAAAGGGACAATGTTGTCACACTGTTGTTAGTGGAGTGGTCTATTAGGTAGTAACACTACTAGCCAGGGACAACAATAAAACGTGTTTTCGTCACTGAATTATCTCCACAGATGATGTTCTGCTCTTGGTTGTGTCGCGGGGGCTTTGGGGCCGTCCATAAATGACGTCACGCACCTGGGGGGAGGGGTCAGACATTTGTGACGAGGGGGAGTGGGGTTGAGAAATGTGACGTCACATCAAAATGCGTAAATTTAAATTTAGAATTGTTTTATTTAAAGCTTTCGTGACTGCAGGGATTCATCTGGTTATAAGGTCGGTCGGCTACAGACATCAGCAGTTGGAGTTCATCACGACCACGGTGGTGAGATGTTGACTCCCTCGCCCGGTACACAAGCACTCGTGGGTTCGATCCCTCGTACCAGGCGAGGAAGTTAACATCTCCCAGCCACCGTGATGATGACGATGATGATGAGTGAGACATGACAACTCACAATATACAGCAGCAGCAGCAGCAGCGGGCATCGTCGGGATGGAACCCACGACCTCTTGCGTAGCGTGCGAGGTGTGTTGACATCGTCACCCCCGCTCCGCTTCTCTTCTGCACAGAGTCGCTGGCCATGAGAACTCCGATGGGTCCCGTCTCCCCGCCGCTGCTGCTGCTGGGACTCTGCGCCTTCGCACAGCTGGGGGCAGTCGCCAGCGCCGCCTGGTGGTCAGCGCCGCTGTCTTCCTCATCACTCTTCTGCGATGAGCGCACAAGTTTCTCAGTTTATTTATTTTTGAGCAACCTCACCTAACGTCTTGCACACACCCCCCGTACGGCTGCTTGTGTTTGGTTTCACACCGAGTAGCGGGCACGGCTCTCGTGACCAATATCATCCACAAGAGTTTTTTGGGGGGGTTAGATCGCGTGAATGTATAAATGTTGTCATTAAAAATATATCTAGCCACCACGATGATGAGAGAGACATGCAAACTCCAAATATACAGCAGCAGCAGCAGGCGTCAGGGTTGGGTTCGAACCTACTACCTCCTGCGTACCAGGCGAGGTAGTTAACATCTCCTAGCCACCGTGATGATAATGATGAGAGAGAGACGCAAACTACAAATATACAGCAGCAGCAGCAGGCGTCAGGGTTTGGATCGAACCTACGACCTCCTGCGTACCAAGCGAGGTAGTCAACATCTCCTAGCCACTGTGATGATGAGAGAGAGAGACACGCAGACTCCAAATATACAGCAGCAGGTGTCAAGATTTTGATCGAACCTACTACCTCCTGCGTACCAGGCGAGGTAGTCAACATCTCCTGGCCACCGTGACCCCCCCCACCCCCCCTCTGCAGGTCGCTGGCATTGTGGACACCCCGGGTGGACCCCTCCACGCATCCGCTGCTGTTGTGCAGCATGGCGCCGGGCCTGTCCCCCACACAGCGCCAAATCTGCCAGCAGCAGCCGCACTTCATGAAGCTCGTAGCCGAGGGTGTCCAGCTGGCGATCTCCGAGTACCGGCACCAGTTCCAGGCCAAGCGGTCCAACTGGACCACGCAGGATTGGCCCGCCCCTCTTCCTCGGGCGGGTAAGGAGATCATTAATTCTAGATTTGAAGCTTTCGTGACTGCAAGGATTCATATTCTTAGGTTTTTTTGGTAAAGTCATGTAGGTAAAACATTAAAATTAATAAAAGTAAAATAAAAAATAAAAATCATGACGTTTCGGAGGCAACACAAGCTTCCGTCTTCAGGTGGAACCGTCACAGCCACGACAGCTGTATCAAGTAAATGAGAGATTACAAGAGCTACCACTCCATATATATAATGGTTGGAGAGGGGGGAAGGGCCAAGTACGGCACACTTTTTATTAATATGGTAATGTGAGGCTTAAGAGGCTGAGCTTTTGTTATGGACAGGTATGGAGATCGTCACCCCGGGTCAGAGCCAGCGTCGAGCCTCTCCCGACAACAAGCGGGTTTCACTTTAGTTTGACCCCGAGCTACGATAAGCGGCTCCCAGAGGTCGCAGCGCCACCCGACACGGCCAACTAGTAAGCTTTGTCGTGTGAATAGAACGTGCCGATTCATGACTAGTTCAGCACTCGTGTGCAGTGTGGTAGTGTGGGTTCATTGAGAGATGCACCAACTCAGGAGGTGACACTTATTCTACGGACCGCAATGGGTTGACGACATCAATCGGGCCGACAATCGGCACGCTGCCCGACCCACAATGCCGAGCACGGAGACCCAGTGTAGCCAGGCCACGCCCCCTTCTAGAACCTTCCAACAGGTTCCCTGAGCTTCCTGACTGACCCCACTTCTACCTCTAGCCCAGACACGCCCCCTTCTAGAACCTTCTACCTCTAACCCAGACACGCCCCCTTCTAGAACCTTCTACCTCTAGCCCAGACACGCCCCCTACTAGAACCTTCTACCTCTAGCCCAGACACGCCTTTTTCTAGAACCTTCTACCTCTAGCCCAGACACGCCCTCTACTAGAACCTTCTACCTCTAGCCCAGATACGCCCCCTTCTAGAACCTTCTACCTCTAGCCCAGACACGCCCCCTTCTAGAACCTTCTACCTCTAACCCAGACACGCCTCCCTTCTAGAACCTTCTACCGCTAACCCAGACACGCCCCCTTCTAGAACCTTCTACCGCTAACCCAGACACGCCCCCTTCTAGAACCTTCTACCTCTAACCCAGACACGCCCCCTTCTAGAGCCTTCTACCTCTAGCCCAGACACGCCCCCTTCTAGAACCTTCTACCTCTAGCCCAGACACGCCTCCTTCTAGAACCCTCTACCTCTAGCCCAGACACGCCCCCTTCTAGAACCTTCTACCTCTAGCCCAGACACGCCCCCTTCTAGAACCTTCTACCTCTAGCCCAGACACGCCCCCTTCTAGAACCTTCTACCTCTAGCCCAGACACGCCCGCTTCTAGAACCTTCTACCTCTAGCCCAGACACGCCCCCTTCTAGAACCTTCTACCGCTAACCCAGACACGCCCCCTTCTAGTTGGTCATTGTGTGACGCGCCCACACTCGTGATTACCCCTCCTGCCAACAGGGGCCACCCTGTCACTGCAGAAGTCAACGATTCGCCACGTTCTGTCTGCGTGCCGAAGCCTTGCCCGTCAGACGCGGCGGCTGTTTTAACGACGTGACGTTTCTATTTCGGCGACCTCCGCTAGAAAGAGAAACGACAACCTCCATTATAGACAAATGATGACGTTTTTAGTGGGCGGGGGGGGTGGTGGGCCCCCCAGGCTCTCGCGAGGCCGCCTTCTTCACCGCCCTCACCGCCGCGGGAGTGGTGCACGTGGTGGCGCGCGCCTGCTACACCTCGCAGCTGATCCGCGACAGCTGCAACTGGACTTATGACCCCTTGCTGCACCACGGATATAACATCGAATACGGAGTCCATTTCGCCAAGGTGTTTGTGGACGCGAGCGTTCACGACCGCTGGAGGCGAGGGGGACAACGCAAGTCTTTGGCGAAACTCGTGCAGATGGATTTGCACAACTACGAAGTCGGTCGCGTGGTGAGTGGGCGGGTGGCTTGTGGGTATTGTCGTATGAAATGTTTTTTTATGGAAAAAAGTATCATCTTCTTGGTTCTTTCGGTAAAGTCATGTAGAATGGAAATAATACAATAATTAAAATAAAACGGCTATTTTATTATTTTTATTTTTATTCTTTTATTATTTCCATTCTACGTGACTTTACCGAAAGAACCAAGAAGATGAATCCCTGCAGTTACGAAAGCTTTAAATCGAAAAAGTATCATTTTATGAGATGCTGCACATTTATATAGTTGGCTCGGCTTGTTCAGCAGTTCTGCTGCTGTATCTTTCCACCCGATTGCTTGTGTTGCAGGTTGAAATGTGATTTCTTATTTGTCTACCTACGTGACTTTGCCGATCTAACCCCCCAAGTCGGCACGCTCGTGGTTCGTCATGAGCTGTTGAGCTGCTGCTCCTGCGAGTAGCAGCCTGGCTTTGCGCCACTACCCTTGGGTGCGGCACGGGCTAGAGAAGAGATGGAGTGATGTGGTACGGGAGGACGTGGAGCTGAGTGGACTTGCCGATGACCGGTACCAGCGGTGTCAAGATCGGCCTCTGTGGAGGAGGCTCGTGAAGGACGCTACTGGGCAGTTGGAGGCAGTCGCCCTCCAACAACAACGGAGGGCGGAGGAGCGACGCTCACAACAACGAGCGGAGCGCCGGGTGGCTAAAACACAGCAAGTTGGTACAGTAGGGGACACAGGTGGTGCATCAGCCAGTCATCTCGGTCATCTCGGTCAGTCGACCCGTGGCACCTGGGTCTGCCCCGTGACCTCCTGCCAGCGGGCGTTGGACACTTCACGTGGCCTCAAGGTGCACTTAGCCTGGCACAAGCGCCGTGGTGACGTCACCGCCACTTAGTGGCGAATGGCGGTTAGTAGTGACGAATGATGATGGTGGTGGTGGTGACTGTGGTAGTGACAATGACGGTGGTGGTGGTGACTGACTGTGGTAGTGACAATGACGGTGGTGGTGGTGACTGACTGTGGTAGTGACAATGACGGTGGTGGTGGTGGTGGTGACTGACTGTGGTAGTAACAATGACGGTGGTGGTGGTGGTGGTGACTGACTGTGGTAGTGACAATGATGGTGGTGGTGGTGACTGTGGTAGTGACAATGACGGTGGTGGTGGTGACTATGGTAGTGACAATGACGGTGGTGGTGGTGGTGACTGACTGTGGTAGTAACAATGACGGTGGTGGTGGTGTTGTAGGTGGTGGAAGACCTGGCGTACTACTACTGCGGTTGCGACAACAGAACCGGTGAATGCGACAGAGTCTGCCTGCCGCTGCTCGAAGACTTTCGCGATGTCGGCGACTTTCTGAAGGTGAGCTCACGGCTGCCGGTGACGAGACTGCACCCGCAGGATTAATCTGACGATGACGACAACGATGATGACGACGACGACGACGATGTCAATGGCGGCTGCAGGAAAAGTACGAGAGAAGTTCCGCCATGCGGCTGGTGAGGAACAGCAGGAGCGGCGGCAGCGGCAGCGGCGCCGCCCGCTGGCGCCTGGAGCCGGTGAACGAGTGGTTGACGGCGCCCTCGGAGATCGACTTGGTCCACGTGAACGCCAGCCCGGAGCACTGCGTCCGTGGCAGCACCAGCGGCGCGGGGGGTGCGGGGCAGCGCTGCAACGACACCGAGCTACCCGAGGGGTGCACCGTCACGTGCTGTGACAGAGGATACGACATCTCACAAGGTGGGCCCCCCCCTCCGAAAATAGACTAAAACTATTCACTATGAGACATCTCCTTTACCAGTGGCAAAATATAGTGATGGGTTTTTACCCTTTCAACTGGTGCAAAAACTGACACCTTTATACAAGGCATCATGCTTGCAATAACCACAGCACAAGCAGGCAAAATGCAAACAAAAAGAAACAACTCTGATGATGGTATGCACTGTCCTTGAAGTTGATTGGTCCACACCCGAGACAGCTTTTCTTAGAGCCTAGTCTCACATGGTGTTGGACCAGATGACGCCAAAAGGCGTACAACTCAAAAACAGCGCACTATCAGAGTATTGAGAGCTCGGGGTAAGCATTTACACTATGAGACATCTCCTTTACCAGTGGCAAAATATAGTGATGGGTTTTTACCCTTTCAACTGGTGCAAAAACTGACACCTTCCCCCGCACCTCCTGAGCGCATGGCTGTGTACAGTGTCAAGAAGTTCAACATACAAACTCTACACTACACACTACACTACACACTACACTACTACACTACACTACACACTACACTACACACTACACTACACTACACACTACACTACACATCCTATACACTACACTACACATCACATCCTATACACTACACTACACACTACACTACACTATACACTACACTACACTACACACTACACTACACACTACACTATACACTACACTACACACTACACTATACACTACACTACACACTACACTACACACTACACTACACACTACACTACACTCTACACTACACACTACACTACACTACACACTACACTACACATCACATCCTATACACTACACACTACACTATACACTACACTATACACTACACACTACACTACACACTACACTATACACTACACTACACACTACACTACACACTACACTACACACTACACTATACACTACACTATACACTACACACTACACTATACACTACACTACACATTACACTATACACTACACACTACACTACACACTACACTACACTCTACACTACACACTACACTACACTCTACACTACACACTACACTACACTACACACTACACTACACACTACACTAAACACTACACACTACACTACACACTACACTATGCACTACACTACACACTACACTACACACTACACTATACATCACATCTATACACTACACTATACATCACATCCTCTACACTACACTACACACTATACACTACACACTACACTACACACTACACTATACATCACATCCTATACACTACACTACACACTACACTATACACTACACTATACACTACACACTACACTACACACTACACTATACACTACACTACACTATACACTACACTACACACTACACTATACACTACACTATACACTACACTATACACTACACACTACACTATACACTACACTACACACTACACTATACACTACACACTACACTACTCTACAGCACGACTCTACACGACTGTAATGACCACCTGGCCATGCATCACCGTCTCTCTCTATTCACACCGTCCCTTTACCACTGTACACTAGTCGTCACTACTGTACAGTACCGGACACCACGCAATTACATCCAAAATGCGTTTCTGTGGAACTGCTTTCCGTGAGCCTGAGCTCGCTCAAAGGGATATCGTCGGGACCATTCGCAGAGGTCGCTAACGGGTTTTGATTCCTAACCCCTCGTACCCGTACCCGGCCGCACCAGGGTCGCAAACAGGTTCCCTACCCGTTCCCTACCCGTACCCTACCCGAAATGAGTGACAAACGGTGACTCACCAGTGACTCACGGCCTACCCGTACCCGGCCGCACCAGGGTCGCAAACGGCTACCCGGCTACCCGGCCGGGTACGAGTAGCCGGGTATCGGGTAGGGTACGGGTATCGGGTAGGGTACGGGTATCAGGTATCGGGTAGGGTACGGGTATCAGGAAGGGTACGGGTAGCCGGGTATTGGGTAGGGTACGGGTATCGGGTAGGGTATCGGGTAGGGTACGGGTAGCCGGGTATCGGGTAGGGTACGGATATCGGGTAGGGTACAGGTATCGGGTAGGGTACAGGTATCGGATAGGGTACAGGTATCGGGTAGGGTACGGGTATCGGGTAGGGTACGGGTATCGGGTAGGGTACGGGTATGGGGTAGGGTACGGGTATCGGGTAGGGTACAGGTATCGGGTAGGGTACAGGTATTGGGTAGGGTACGGGTATCGGGTAGGGTACGGGTATCTGGTAGGGTACGGGTATCGGGTAGGGTACGGGTATAGGGTAGGGTACGGGTATCGGGTAGGGTACAGGTATCGGGTAGGGTACAGGTATCGGGGAGGGTACGGGTATCGGGTAGGGTACGGGTATCTGGTAGGGTACGGGTATCGGGTAGGGTACTGGTGTCGGGTAGGGTACGGGTATCGGGTACCCGGTTGCGACCTCTGGTCGTTTGACGTCGGGAGGAGAAGTGCGCGGAGATGTTGTTCAGCTCGACGTTAACGGCGGTCGCACAATAGCGACGATCTCGTGAGCTCTCTCCCCTCTGCTGTTCCCTCCCCAGTCACGCTGGAGACGCAGTGCGGATGCAAGGAGCAGCTCAAGGAGAACGTCAAGTGCAAGCTTTGCCCGTGGACCGTCGATCAATTCGCTTGCAAGTAGCCTCCAGCCCCAGTGGAGGGGGGGCCTCGACTGAGATCGCGACCCCCACAAAGTTGTTTATGGCATCGACATCCAGCGTGTACCCCTCACTACGAGCTGCGTTCTACTATACACACTTCACTCTCGTGCGACACGCCACCAGCCACACTCTGATACACTGCACTATACACTACCCTAATATACACTATGCACTATGCACTACCCTACTATGCACTACCCTACTACACACTCTGCATGCGCTTCATCTTCACGATGTGGAAGCGCCGTTGTTTTGTGACGTCGCCACTTGAATGCGCTTAGCGACCAAGTGGCGTTGTTCTGTTTATTCCTTTGTTCTCGTTAACGCCGCGTTTGCCAAATCTGGGCAACGTTCACTCGGCGCTTGTTGGGATTCACAGCGAGGTCCGTCGCACCCTTCCCTGCGAGCCGCGTCACACTGAATCTACTACTTCACACGACTTCGCACTGCACTTGTATGCAGTGTCTCACCTATAAAAGTCATTTTTGTCTCTTTATCTGTGTGTGTGGATGAAACTTGCTAAGGATTTGGCTCACGAACCACAGGGTGTACGGTTAAAGTACCCACACACACTACACACGCCACGCCACACACTACGCCACACACTCACACCACACACACACCACACACCACACTATACACACACCACCCCACACACTACACCACACACACTACGCCACCCACGCCACACACACACGCCGCACACACACCACACACACACGCCACACACACCACACACACCACACACGCCACACACACACGCCACACTACACTACACACACCACACACGCTACACACACCACACACGCTACACACACTACACTACACACCACACACACTACGCCACCCACGCCACACACACACGCCGCACACACACCACACACACACACACACACCACACACGCCACACACACACGCCACACACACCACACACCACACACGCCACACACACACGCCACACTACACTACACACACCACACACGCTACACACACCACACACGCTACACACACTACACACACACCACACACACTACACACACCACACACACACTACGCCACACACACACCACACACACACACACCACACACCACACTACACACACACCACACACACTACGCCACACACGACAGCCAGTAAGGAATTGTAGATCCGCCACTGACAATCCACTCCAAAGCATCCGCTGATAAAAGAAGATAAAGGTGCGGTCCCTGCAATTCCCCTACTCAGGCTCTTGTTGGCAGAACGGCCTTCCCACTCTGAGGAGCTCTGGACAGAGTTCCTCGATGGGCTACTTGGCCTACTCTTCCACGCTGACGTCTACAGACGCCGTGGGAAAACACACCAGAGTGGGGGTAGCCCACACTCTACCCCACCGACTGGACCGGGTGGTGGCTGGGTGCGTTTGAGAAACGTGTCCATTGGTTCAGCTGCCGTAGCGACGGCGGGTGACGGAGCGGTGACCTCTGGGTTGTTTGACCTTCTGAGTCAATGATTGGCGTCACGTTGCGAGCCCAGTGTGTTTGTACGTGCGACGTCGGTCAAATGAAAGTCACTTAAATTTCGATTTTAAAGCTTTCGTGACTGCAGGGATTCATATTCTTGGTTGTTTCGGTAAAGTCACGTAGAAGGGAAATAATACAATATTTAAAACAATAACATTTCTCACGTTTCGACTGCAACACAAGCAATCATCAGGTGTGAAATCCACAGAAAAAACATTTTAAAATTTTCTTGCTGTGGATTTCACACCTGATGATGATGATTGCTTGTGTTGCAGTCGAAACGTGAGAAATTTTATTGTTTTATATTTACATTATTTTATTATTCCCCTTCTACGTGACTTTACCGAAAGAACCAAGAATATGAAAGTCACTTATTTGAACGGCCCTGGACTGAGACTGCCTGTGACCTTCAGCGTTGAGGCGCCGCTCAAATAACTAAACAGCAGCAAAGGCAAACGACAAACATCGTGAGTAGTGAACAGCGAGTGGATCAGCGCGGCTGGGCTACGTACGGTGCGAAAGAAGTTCAACACACAGAGCAGAAGTTGTTGTTTGCGTAACTTTCTTTGTTGCAACTTGCCGGAAATCTGTGTAAATAAACACAAATAGGCCGCGTGGCTCGGCAGATTTCTCCAGTAACGAACCAAACGCCTCTTCCGATTGCGAAACACAAACTCGGCAATCAGTTGTGCAGACCAGAAGGGGGGTGGGGAGTGAATGTCGTCGTGAATTACAGCGTGTGTCTGTTACTGACTGGGTTATATCGACACACACAACGTATGTTGATCACGCATGCACACGATGCATGCGCATTGCGTGTGTGTACGTTCGGCCGTTGTAAAAATAACTTCACCCAAATACACTCGTAGCGATGTTGACGTGTAACCCGGTCACAGGAGCAGACTTCAAGCGGCTAATGCCGATGGGTAAAGGTGCAGTCCTGCAAGTGCTCACGTCACCGCTGCCACGGAAGGTTTTCTCGAGGGAGTTCCGGAGAGAAAGCCTCCGTGGGATGTAACTTGGCCTACTCTTCCACGCTGGCCGATACTTTGTTTTAGGAGAGGTGGGACTACACAGACTCGGTGATGATGTATCTTGGAGGAATCCGATGAGCTGTGAAGCTCTTCATCACAGATATCCAGTCGGAAATGTTGACCACCACCACCCACATTTTACCCCACCGGTGAAATTAAAGCATGCACATACTCTTGGGGGCCTTGTGATTCTAAATGTGGAGGGAAAACCCGGAGAGAAATCCACGTGGCCACGGGGAGAGAGACACGCAGACTTCAAATATACAGCAGCAGGCGTTAGGATCGGGATCGAACCCACGACCTCCTGTATACCAGGCGAGGTAGTCAACATCTCCGAGCCACCGTGATGATGAGAGAGACACGCAAACTCCAAATATACAGCAGCAGGCATCAGGGCCTGGATAGAACCCACGACCTCCTGTATACCAGGCGAGGTAGTCAACATCTAGCCACCGTGATGATGAGAGACACGCAGATTTCAAATATACAGCAGCAGGCGTTAGTCGGGATCGAACCCACGACCTCTTGTATACCAGGGGAGGTAGTTAACATCTCCTTGGCACCGTGATGATGATTAGAGAGACACGCAGACTCCAAATATACAGCAGGCGTCAGGGTTTGTATAGAACCCACGACCTCCTGTATACCAGGCGAGAGAGTTAACATCTCATAGCCACCGGAGCACCACCCGCACCCTCAACGTCACAGCCCAGGGTGTCCCATGACCGTCCCGATGCACCCAAGGATAGAACGCCGCGCTTTCCCATCGTGACGATGACGACGACGATGATTTCCGACACCAAGAACACGACACAGCCTTGCCGACAGACACCTTAATTATTTATTTTGTCACCGTAACAAGGAAAGAAAGATATATTGTCGCGAAGAAAAACTGGTAAGCACAGACCATAAACTCTTTGGTTCTTTCGGTAAAGTCACGTGGGTAGCAGTAAAATAAATCACGACGTTTCGGGGGCAACACAAGCGCCCGTCATGAGGTTGTGTCGCGCCCGAAACGTCGTGATTTATTCTCCTACCCACGTGACTTTACCGAAAGGATCAAAGAGTTTGATTGAGTCCTGCAGTCACGAAAGCTTCAAATCGAGCTTCAAATCGAGATTAGGCACAGACCACGCGGACGAAACATCGAAAGGAACGCAAACGGAACTCGTCACCGAAAACTGAGCTGTTTTTTAATTCTTGCACGGGTGGATGGGGTGGAATTTCAAGGGGTTCAATAAACGAGTAAAGCTACTCTAAGACAGAGACATCTCCAGCGGAGCCAGGGGGTGCCACCCACACTTTGACCCACCACGCCACTCGCTCTGGGGTCAGAAACTTAGTCAAACAAGTCGTCCCCTGGACTTCAAGCTCAGCGTGCTACTAAACATGGACCCCAGGGGGTTCACAATTCACTGGAACTTTGTCGAAGGTGATAATCTTGCCGTAATGTTGGTGGCAGCGTGCACCAGAGGTCGCAACCGGGTACCCGATACCCGTACCCTACCCGATACCCGGCT
The DNA here is from genome assembly GCF_015708825.2 of Lethenteron reissneri. Taxonomy (NCBI): domain Eukaryota; kingdom Metazoa; phylum Chordata; class Hyperoartia; order Petromyzontiformes; family Petromyzontidae; genus Lethenteron; species Lethenteron reissneri. The sequence continues at coordinate 32,835 of NW_026891330.1, read as the reverse complement.
ACCCGTACCCGGCCGGGTACAGGTACCCGTTTGCGACCCTGGTGCGGCCGGGTACGGTTACGGGTAAGCCGTGAGTCACTGGTGAGTCACCGTTTGTCACTCATTTCCCAACGTCGTCTCTTCTCACAATTCAAGTTCCTAGAATCAACCCACCCACGCCTGCAACATGGCTTCATCCCAGAGGTGGCAAGCGGGTACCCGATACCCGTACCCTACCTGTACCCGGCCGGGTACGGGTAGGGTATCGGGTACGGCCGGGTACCCGCTTGCGACCTTGGTGCGGCCGGGTACGGGTACGAGGGGTAAGGAATCAGAACCCGTTTGCGACTCTGGCGTGCACAACAGCGGGGTCACCAAAGGCAGATTCATCGGCGCACAGGTGGGCCAGATTCAGAGCGAGCGCAGTGCGCCACAGACTGCAAGCGCCACTCGGTGCCATCGTCACGCTAGTCACGTGGGCCTGCGACCGCCGCTGCCATCACTCGGGCCTTCTCTTCTTCCAGGACCGCCGGCCACCTCGGGCGAGGCGGCGGGGGAGAGCCCCCTCAACGTTGCCCACACCAACACGTCAACCCGATTCTAGATGTGAAGTTTTCGTGACCGCGAGGAATCCATCAAACTCTCTGGCTCTTTGGGTAAAGTCACGTGGGTAGAGAATATGAAATGAATTAAATCGCGACGTTTCGGGCGCAACACAAGCGTCCGTCGTCAGATGGGACAACCGCAGCGAGAAACAATCGCTGCTCTTTTGCCTACTTCAGCAATCTTGTACGCGTGTGTGTACACGTGCATGTGTGCGTCTGGGTGTGTGTGCGTGCGTGTACGTGTGTGCTTGTGTACACGTCTGTGTGTGCGTGTGTATGCTTGTGCGTGTGTACGCGTGTGCGTGTACGCATGTGTGCGTGTACGCGTGTGTGTACGTGTGCTTGTGTGTATACACGTCTGTGTGTGTGCGTGCATGTACGCGTGTGTGCGTGCGTGCGTGTGTGCATGTACGCGTGTGTGCGTGCGTGTACACGTGCGTGTGCGTACGTGTGTGTGCTTGTACGTACACATCTGTGTGTGTGTGCGTTTGTGCCAATCAATTTATAACGTTTTTCTGGATTTTTTTTGTTGTTATTCTGTCTCTCACTGTTCAAATAAACGTACCATTAACATTATAGACTGATCATTTCTTTGCCAGTTGGCAAACGTACAAAATCAGCAGGGGATAAAATACTTTTTTCCCTCACTGTACGTCACTTCACCGAAAGAACTAGAGAGTATGGATTCCTGCAGTCACGAAAGCTTCAAATCAAGATCACCTACAAACGACACAACTAAGATGCCACATCAACCATCGCCCCCTACTGACAGGCGCTTGTCCACACCAGGCCGGTGCAGGGCCACCACCTTGTGCCACACAGGGGCAGCTGCTACTTGGGGTGCTCTTCGAGTGTTTGAGACGAGGTACGATACAAAACTCAGAGTTGCCGAGGCGATTAAGCAAGCACCATATAAATGCAATTATTATGAGAACATCGTGAATGCTTGGGAGCTTATTGGCTCTCGCTCCTGGTTAGAGATCTACCAACACACAGGTCCACAAAGACTGGCCGCTCTTACCCTGCAGGTTGAACCTAGGAATTGAGTGTTCAACTTCACATTCTTGTCATTAAAGGCCTGTGACAAGGGTGCATCTATTGGAGCGACATCGTCTCAAGCTTATACATCTACCGGGTCTCCATTTGACTTTGTATTGTCTCGGAGGAAGTCCACCCACACCTCCACTTCCACAAACTGCTGGGAGTTGCCTCGCTCTGCCTCACAGTCAGAATTCTCCTCCTGCTTCACGTTGCCTCCATGGATGCAAAGGTCCCATTTTGGAGTTGAATCTTCATCTTCACATTTTACCTTCACTTCTTCATATTTCACCTTGATTTCTTTAAAAGTGTCCAAGCTGGGAATTTGTTCCGGTTCTTGTTTCACGAGGGATGGGCTCATTGCAGCACTTTGACTTTCACAAGCTGATTTCACACTCCATTCCTGGTGGATCTTCTGATGCTTGTGTGTTCTCTGGTGTACATGAAGATTTGATGAATGTGCAAATGCCTTCCCACACACACTACACTTGAAGGGTTTCTCTCCCGTGTGTGTTCTTTGGTGTATTACAAGATTATGTGACTGTGAAAATGCCTTCCCACACACACTGCACTTGAAAAGTTTCTCTCCCATGTGTGTTCTCTGGTGTCTTTTAAGAACAGATGAATGTGAAAATGCCTTCCCACACACACTGCACTTGAAGGGTTTCTCTCCCGTGTGTGTTCTCTGGTGTTTTTTAAGACTATATAGCTGTGCAAACGCCTTCCCACACACACTGCACTTGAAAGCTTTCTCTCCAGTGTGTGTTCTCTGGTGTGTCTTAAGATTATATGACTGTGAAAATGCCTTCCCACACACACTGCACTTGAAGGGTTTCTCTCCCGTGTGTGTTCTCTGGTGTCTTTTAAGAACAGATGACTGTGAAAATGCCTCCCCACACACACTGTACTTGAAGGGTTTCTCTCCCGTGTGTGTTCTCTGGTGTCGTTTAAGAGCAGATGGCCGTGCAAATGCCTCGTCACACACACTGCACTTGAAGGGTTTCTCTCCCGTGTGTGTTCTCTGGTGTCTTTTAAGATCAAATGACCGTGAAAATGCCTTCCCACACACACTGCACTTGAAGGGTTTCTCTCCCGTGTGTGTTCTTTCGTGTGTTACGAGATGATGTAAAAGAGAAAACGCCTTCCCGCACAGAGCACACTTGAAAGGTTTCTCTCCTGTGTGTGTTCTCTGGTGTTGTTTAAGATTATATGACTGTGAAAATGCCTTCCCACACACAGTGCACTTGAAGGGTTTCTCTCCTGTGTGTGTTCTCTGGTGGATCTGAAGAACTGATGGCCATGCAAATGCCTTCCCACACACAGTGCACTTGAAGGGTTTCTCTCCTGTGTGTGTTCTCTGGCGCTGTGTCAAATTTCCAGTCCGCTCCGTGCTGTATCCACGCTGGTCGCATTGTTGCCTTGCCGTACCGAGCTGTGCTGAGTGTCTTTGCTCCATCAGACCAAATGTCAGCTGTAGACAGAAATAAAGAATATGCACACCACCTACACGTCACTATCGAGGCACAGATGAATGCAAAAACACAGTCACACGTGACTTACACGTCTATACTTATTCATATATTCATGATGTCGTGAAAAAGTTTCCCAAATTCATCACACAGGCTGTTATTGCACACAATGAGAGGGCAAATAGTCATAAATATGCCTGGAAGCCCTCGTATCTCCGTGGTGAGATGTTAACTACCTCACCTGGTATACAGGAAGTCGTGGGTTCGATCCAGACCCTGACGCCTGCTGCTGTATATTTGGAGTTTGCGTGTCTCTCTCTCTCTCTCCGTGGTGAGATGTTAACTACCTCACCTGGTATACAGGAAGTCGTGGGTTCGATCCCGACCCTGACGCCTGCTGCTGCTGTATATTTGGAGTTTGCGTGTCTCTCTCTCTCTCCGTGTTGAGATGTTAACTACCTCGCCTGGTATACAGGAAGTCGTGGGTTCGATCCCGACCCTGACGCCTGCTGCTGTATATTTGGAGTGTGCGTGTCTCTCTCTCTCTCCGTGGTGAGATGTTAACTACCTCACCTGGTATACAGGAAGTCGTGGGTTCGATCCCGACCCTGACGCCTGCTGCTGCTGTATATTTGGAGTTTGCGTGTCTCTCTCTCCGTGTTGAGATGTTAACTACCTCGCCTGGTATACAGGAAGTCGTGGGTTCGATCCCGACCCTGACGCCTGCTGCTGTATATTTGGAGTTTGCGTGTCTCTCTCCTCCGTGTTGAGATGTTAACTACCTCGCCTGGTATACAGGAAGTCGTGGGTTCGATCCCAACCCTGACGCCTGCTGCTGTATATTTGTAGTTTGCGTGTCTCTCTCTCTCTCTCCGTGGTGAGATGTTAACTACCTCACCTGGTATACAGGAAGTCGTGGGTTCGATCCCGACCCTGACGCCTGCTGCTGCTGTATATTTGGAGTTTGCGTGTCTCTCTCTCCGTGTTGAGATGTTAACTACCTCGCCTGGTATACAGGAAGTCGTGGGTTCGATCCCGACCCCGACGCCTGCTGCTGTATATTTGGAGTTTGCGTGTCTCTCTCTCTCTCCGTGTTGAGATGTTAACTACCTCGCCTGGTATACAGGAAGTCGTGGGTTCGATCCCGACCCTGACGCCTGCTGCTGTATATTTGGAGTTTGCGTGTCTCTCTCTCTCTCCGTGGTGAGATGTTAACTACCTCGCCTGGTATACAGGAAGTCGTGGGTTCGATCCCGACCCTGACGCCTGCTGCTGTATATTTGGAGTTTGCGTGTCTCTCTCTATCTCTCTCCGTGTTGAGATGTTAACTACCTCGCCTGGTATACAGGAAGTCGTGGGTTCGATCCCGACCCTGACGCTTGCTGCTGTATATTTGAAGTTTGCGTCTCACTCTCTCTCTCTCCGTGGTGAGATGTTAACTACCTCACCTGGTATACAGGAAGTCGTGGGTTCGATCCCGACCCTGACGCCTGCTGCTGTATATTTGGAGTTTGCGTGTCTCTCTCTCTCTCCGTGTTGAGATGTTAACTACCTCGCCTGGTATACAGGAAGTCGTGGGTTCGATCCCGACCCTGACGCCTGCTGCTGTATATTTGGAGTTTGCGTGTCTCTCTCTCTCTCCGTGTTGAGATGTTAACTACCTCGCCTGGTATACAGGAAGTCGTGGGTTCGATCCCGACCCTGACGCCTGCTGCTGTATATTTGGAGTTTGCGTGTCTCTCTCTATCTCTCTCCGTGGTGAGATGTTAACTACCTCGCCTGGTATACAGGAAGTCGTGGGTTCGATCCCGACCCTGACGCCTGCTGCTGTATATTTGGAGTTTGCGTGTCTCTCTCTCCGTGTTGAGATGTTAACTACCTCGCCTGGTATACAGGAAGTCGTGGCTTCGATCCCGACCCTGATGCCTGCTGCTGTATATTTGGAGTTTGCGTGTCTCTCTCTCTCTCTCCGTGGTGAGATGTTAACTACCTCGCCTGGTATACAGGAAGTCGTGGGTTCGATCCCGACCCTGACGCCTGCTGCTGTATATTTGGAGTTTGCGTGTCTCTCTCTCCGTGTTGAGATGTTAACTACCTCGCCTGGTATACAGGAAGTCGTGGCTTCGATCCCGACCCTGACGCCTGCTGCTGTATATTTGGAGTTTGCGTGTCTCTCTCTATCTCTCTCCGTGGTGAGATGTTAACTACCTCACCTGGTATACAGGAAGTCGTGGGTTCGATCCCGATCCCGACCCTGACGCCTGCTGCTGCTGTATATTTGGAGTTTGCGTGTCTCTCTCTCTCTCTGTGGTGAGATGTTAACTACCTCGCCTGGTATACAGGAAGTCGTGGGTTCGATCCCGACCCTGACGCCTGCTGCTGTATATTTGGAGTTTGCGTGTCTCTCTCTATCTCTCTCCGTGGTGAGATGTTAACTACCTCGCCTGGTATACAGGAAGTCGTGGGTTCGATCCCGACCCTGACGCCTGCTGCTGTATATTTGGAGTTTGCGTGTCTCTCTCTCTCTCCGTGTTGAGATGTTAACTACCTCGCCTGGTATACAGGAAGTCGTGGGTTCGATCCCGACCCTGACGCCTGCTGCTGCTGCTGTATATTTGGAGTTTGCGTGTCTCTCTCTCCGTGGTCGCGTGGATTTTCCTCCGAATCTCCCGGGTTTGCCCTCCACATTTAGAGTCAACATCAGTACGTGATTAGCGTCTTTGACCGATACCCATTTCCACACGTATTCTTAGTTCTTTCGGTAAAGTTACGTAGATAGACAATAACAACAGATAACATCAAATAAATGCCACTTGTGTTGTGATAGAAACGTCGTGGGTTTTATTTATTTACAATTTTGTTTACTTTTATTCATTGTATTATCTGTTATTTTTATTAAATTTTCTATCTCCGTGACTTCACCGAAAGAACCAAGAATATGAATTGCTGCAGTTACGAAAGTTTTAAGTCAAAACATTGACACACGCGTTGACAAAACCCCACCCACCCACCTTGTTGTTGTTGTGGGCAGGTAGCTTCTGTAAACAAGAGCGGTACAGCAGCTCAGGCGGGCTTGGGCTGGTAAAAAACGAAAAAAAAAACTGCGTTAATATCTACAGTAAACCAAAGTGACAAAGTAGCGAGCCGCGTGAAGACAAATTAAACTTAAGGGAGGGAATTAAAGCAAACGCGACCAGGCGAGGGCAGGAGGCAAGGCCCCGCGTGTCTAGGCCCCGCGTTGTAAAGTTCCAACTTGGACATCGATTCACAAGCTGCTGCTGCTCTATTGGCATCCCTACGAGAGAGAGAGAGCGAGGCTCTAGCTTGGTAAACAACAACAACAACCACAACAACAACCACAACAACAACCGCGATGAGAATTTCTCACCTCGGATTTCACTGCACGCGCGAAGCTGCAGCTTGTGACGTCACGCGGCAGCAGATGACATGACGTCACTTCTGTGGTACAAGCAATTCCCCTCCCACAACGAGTGACGTCATTAATAAATTATGTTAATGTTTTGCAGTGGGTAGCGCCCTCGATTCCCATGCGAAAGGTCGCGGGTTCGATCCCCGCGTCCTCCACAGGCGAATATATTTTTTACATTTATTCAAATAGAAAACGTTACACATTTGGTGAGTCCATTGAGCAAGGCACTGACCGCTTGATTGGGATTTGCTGTTTATTAAAAGAAACATTGTTGATCGTAATTTTACTTTTACATGGTTCGTATTTTTATTATATAACGTAATAAAATAATTATTTTATGTTTTATATTGTTAAAAAAATAATAAAATAAAAATTTGCCCATGAGCAAAAAATAATTATTTTATTATATTTTTAAATAAAAATAATAAAATAAAATTTTAATGTGTTTAAAAAATGTATTACTTTATTATGTTTTATTATTTTATTATTTCCATTCTACGTGACTTTACCGAAAGAACCAAGAAGATGACACACACAGCTTGCACGATACCAACGACACTAGGACCCTCTCGACGCTACGGAGAGATCAGCGCACCTGGTAGCGTGAGCACGCCACTAAGTGTGTTGAATTCTCCGATGTTTTGGTAGCCGGATCAATCCCCGCATCCTCCACGAGGAATATTTTTTTAAATAAAATTTTTAATGTAACATCCATCGTTATTGTTGGTGACATGTTCACATTGGTGAACCAGCTTGACCTCTTGTCGCCCTCGATTTTGCTGTTTTGAAGTCCCTTTAAGGCGAATGAGATGTGACGAGAAATATTTTTTTTAAATAAAAATCTCATCGCGCCTGGCAGGAGTCGAACCTTCTAATCCGCAGGCAGCCGCGTTAACCATGACACCACAGACCCCACGTGATCATGATGGGGATATCCGTTTGGTGAAATTTGTACATATCATGCTCATTGTGTTACACATCTCAAATGCACGTCCAGTACAAGGATAGACGGTGTGAAATGTCTTGCTAACAACACAGAACTCGCTAACACACACGACTGGCACACTAGTAACTACACTTGAGCCCTCTCGATGCCAAGGAGAGTTTAGCGTCGTTGGTAGCGTGAGCACGCCACTACAACACTAAACTCTTCGACGTTTAGGTTCGATGCCCGCATCTTCCACGAGGAATATTTTTTTATTTTAAATGTAACGCCCCAGCGTTATTGTTGGTGACATGTTCACATTGGTGAACCAGCTTGACCTCTTGTCGCCCTCGATTTTTTATGCGGATTTGCAGTTTAATAAACCCGCATCTTAGTTGATGTAAAAGTGCGGCGCGAGTTGCTCGCTGCGCTGAAGACTCCCGCCTCTGGGCGGCAGGCGGCGCTCGTGAGAACGCGAGAGGCGCCAGCTGAGAGCTGCACCCCGAGGAAGCCTCTTGGCGGCTTGTTGTTGTTGTCGCAGTGAAACACGTTCATTAGCTTCAGCGCAATCGCTTCTCTGCTCGTGAATGTAAAAACGGAGTTTCCTTTTTGAAAAATGTTGTTTGCGTGGAGGATGCGGGGATCGAACCCGCGACCTCCCGCGCGCTGAACGAGCAGCGCCCCCATCTCAGCTGCTGCCCCAGACACGAGGAGTGGGGCGAGATTTCGGTAAAATCACGTGGAAAGAAAATAGATTTGATGATAAAAACAATTATTAAACTCTTTAATTCCTGCAGTCATCAGCTCAGATGGTAGAGCGCTCGCTTATTGAACAAAATTTTTTTTATAAAAATTATATTGAGACAAGGCAGGAGTCGAACCCACAACCTTGTAGCCCGCAGGCAGCCGCGTTAACCATTACGCCACAGAGCCTGCCTCTACGATGCGGGTTCTTACTTTGATGCAAAGTCATCACAGATTATTAATGGCAATAATAGAATAATCAAAATGAAACATAATAAATTAATTATTTTATTATGTTTTATTTATATTACGTAGAATGGAAAAAAAAATAATCAAAATTAAACAAAACGAAATATTTATTTTATTATAATACAAAAAACATATTTTATTATGTTTCATTTTTATTATTTTATTATTTCCATTCTACGTGACTTTACCGAAAGAACCAAGAAGATGACACACACAGCTTGCACGATACCAACGACACTAGGACCCTGTCGATGTTACGGAGAGATCAGTGTACCTGGTAGCGTGAGCACGCTACTAAGTACACTGATCTCCGTTTAGGTTGCTGGATCGATTCCCGCATCCTCCACGGAGAAAATTTTTTTAAATCAAATGTTAAATGTAACGCCCCAGCGTTATTGTTGGTGACATGTTCACATTGGTGAACCAGCTTGACCTCTCGTCGCCCTCGATTTTGCTGTTTTGAAGCCCCAGTTAAGGCGAAAGAGATGTGATGAGAAATAAAAAATAAGATGTTAGAGATGTGACGAGAAATACAAAATATTTATAAACAATATACATATCGAGCCTGGCAGGAATCGAACCTACAACCTTCTAGCCCGCAGGCAGCCGCGCTATCCATTGCACCACAGACCCCACGTGACTCTCACAGCCTCCGAGGGGACCTTGAGAGAGGTGGCGAGTTCGATGCCCGCATCCTCCACAGGCGAATATTTGTTTTGACATTTATTCAACACAGAGCTCGCTAACACACACAACTTGCACGCTACCAACTTCACTAGGACCCTCGCGATGCTACGGAGTGATCAGCGTAGTTGGTAGCGTGAGCATGCTACTAATTATACTGAGCACTCCGTTAAGGTAGCCGGATCGATTCCCGCATCCTCCACGGGGAATATTTTTTTAAAATCAAATTTTAAATGTAACGCCCCAGCGTTATTGTTGGTGACATGTTCACATTGGTGAACCAGCTTGACGTCTTGTCACCCTCGATGTTGCTGTTTTCAAGCCCCTGTTAAGGCGAAAGAGATGTGACGAGAAATAAAAAATATTCCAAAAATATACATACTAACATAATTATTTTATTATGTTTTATTTTTATTACGTAGAATGGAAATAATACAAAAATCAAAATAAAACAAAATAAATCAAAATAAAACATAATAAAAAATAATTTTATTATACGTAGTAAATTAATTATTTATGTTTATAATAAAAATAAAACATAATAAAATGAAGTGAACACATCTCAAATGCACGTCCAGTACCAGGATAGACGGTGTGAAATGTCTTGCTAACAACACAGAGCTCGCTAACACACACAACTGGCACGCTAGTAACTACACTAGGACCCTCGAGATGCTACCAAGAGTTTAGTGCAGTTGGTAGCGTGAGCACGCCACTAGACGCACTAAACTCTTCGATGTTAAGTTCGATGCCCGCATCCTCCACGGGGAATATTTTTTTAAATCAAATTTTAACTGTAGCGCGCCAGCGTTATTGTTGGTGACATGTTCACATTGGTGACCCATCTTGACGTCTCGTCGCCCTCGATTTTTGATTAGGATTTGCAGTTTAATAAACCCGCATCTTAGTTGATGTAAAAGTGCGGCGCGAGTTGCTCGCTGCGCTGAAGACTCCCGCCTCTGGGCGGCAGGCGGCGCTCGTGAGAACGCGAGAGGCGCCAGCTGAGAGCTGCACCCCGAGGAAGCCTCTTGGCGGCTTGTTGTTGTTGTCGCACTGAAACACGCTCATCACCTTCAGCGCAGCAACGGGGTTTCCTTTTAAAAATGTATTCCTGCAGTAATTATACATAATAAAAAATTATTTTATTATACATAATAAAACAATTCTTGGTTCTTTCGGTAAACTCACGTAGAATGGAAATTAAAAAATACTAAAAATAAATCATAATAAAATATTTATTTTATTACGTTTTATTTTATTATGTCACGTAGAATGGAAATAATAAAATATTTTAAAAAAACAATAAAATAATTATTTTATTACGTATAATAAAATAATTCTTGGTTCTTTCGGCAAAGTCACGTAGAATGGAAATAAAAAAATAATAATTTTATTATGTTTTATTTTTATACATAATAAAATATTTTATTATTTTATTATTTCCATTCTACGTAATAAAAACAAAACATAATAAAAAATAATTATTTGATTACGTATAAAAATAATTATTTTATTATGCTGTATTTTTATTATTTTATTATTTCCCTTCTACGCAACTTTGTTTAAATGTTATTATTTATTATTTCCCTTCTACGTGCCTTTATGGTGAATTATTATTTTATTATTTCCCTTCTATGCGACTTTGTTCTATTTGTATCATTTTATTTCTCTTTTACGCGACTTTATGTTTTATTATATTATTATTTCCCTTCCATGCGACTTTATGTTTAATTGTTACTATTTTATCATTTCCCTTGTACGCGACTTTATGTTGTATTTTTATTATTTTATTATTTCTCTTTTGCGAGACACACAGAGAGAGACACACACAGAGAGAGACACACAGAGTGAGAGAGACTCGGCACTGTACGTAATCCAAGCGTTTGGTGGGGGGAGCTGGACGACTGAGTGGCTGAGTAAGACGGTTGCTGATTGGCTGAAGCGTGGGTGTGTGAGGCGTTGCTGATTGGCTGAGGCGTGGGTGTGTGAGTAAGACGATTGCTGATTGGCTGAGTGGCTGAGTGAGCCGATTGCTGATTGGCCGAGGCGTGGGTGTGTGAGAGGGGGGCTGCTGATTGGCTGAGTGGCTGAGTAAGACGGTCGCTGATTGGCTGAGGCGTGGGTGTGTGAGGCGTTGCTGATTGGCTGAGTGGCTGAGTAAGACGGTTGCTGATTGGCTGAGGCGTGGGTGTGTGAGAGGGGGGCTGCTGATTGGCTGAGTGGGTGGGCGGGGCTCCATCTTTGTGTGAAGCCAGGTGACGCGTTCCGCCATTTTCTCAACATTTCGATTCAAGGTGACACATCTTATTGTAGCTCCCAGCGAATTCTAGCGACTTCTCGTGACTTACAGCGAATTATAGTGACTTCTAGTGACTTTTAGTGACTTCTAGAGACTTCTAGTGACTTCTAGTGACTCACAGCGAATTATAGTGACTTCTAGTGACTTCTAGTGACTCACAGCGAATTCTAGTGACTTCCAGCGAATTCTAGTGACTTCTAGTGACTTCCAGCGAATTCTAGTGACTTCTAGTGACTTACAGTGACTTCTAGTGACTTTTAGTGACTTCTAGAGACTTCCAGCGAATTCTAGTGACTTCTAGAGACTTCCAGAAGCTCCCATCATCACACGGAGAGACACGCAGAAAAGGCGGGTTTTTCAACTAGGTATGTATAAATGTTGTGTGTATAAATGTTGTGTGTATAAATGTTGTGTGTATAAATGTTGTGTGTATAAATGTTGTGTGTATAAATGTTGTGTGTATAAATGTTGTGTGTGTAAATGTTGTGTGTGTACATGTTGTGTGTGTACATGTTGTATGTATAAATGTTGTGTGTGTAAATGTTGTGTGTGTAAATGTTGTGTGTGTAAATGTTGTGTGTGTAAATGTTGTGTGTATAAATGTTGTATGTATAAATGTTGTATGTATAAATGTTGTATGTATAAATGTTGTATGTATAAATGTTGTATGTATAAATGTTGTATGTATAAATGTTGTATGTATAAATGTGGTGTGTATAAATGTTGTGTGTATAAATGTTGTGTGTATAAATGTTGTACGTATAAATGTTGTACGTATAAATGTTGTGTGTGTGTACTCTTTAAGTTTTTTTTCACGTAGGGTAAAAAATAAAATTAAAACTTAATAAAAGTTTTAGTAGAAATACAGCGAATGTAGCTGTGACGGGCCCAGCTGATGACGACACGTCGTGATTTACTATTTTATTTATATTATTACTTTAATAATGTTATTCTTTTAACCTTCGTGACTTTCCCGCATCGATTAGCAAATTAGATTTCGTTCGCTTGCAAAAATTAATCGTTAAAGAGTTAATAATTCTTTAACGATTCATTTTGGGAGCTTGGTGAGGGGGTTGTTTAGGCCTCAGCCTGGGCGCTCGCCTGGATCTCAGGCCGGGCTCGTTGGGCCGGAGTCGCTAGGCGAGGCCGTGGTCCCCCGACGTGAGGCGAGGCCTGGTGACTACCCATCATGTCTCGCCCTCTCACGTTCACATTGGTGCACTTGCAACGATTTGTTTATGTTACTCGTGGGCTATAAGCTTTCATTGTGACGTTGCCGTGCTTTAAACATTGTTATTTATCCTCTTGGTTCTTTAGGTAAAGTCACGTAGAATGGAAAAAATAAAAATAAAACATAGTAAAATACTTTATGTTTAATAAATTGTTGGTTCTTTCGGTAAAGTCACGTAGAATGGAAATAATAAAATAATAATAAAACGTAAAAAAATACTTTATTATGTTAAATAATTTATTGTTTTTTTCGGTAAAGTCACGTAGAATGGAAATAATAAAATAATAAAATGTAAACTTCATAAAATAAATTATAAACCAATTAAATATTGTATTGCTTTATTTTTATACTTTATAAAATATAATATTTTATTATGTGTTATTTTTATTATTTTATTATTTCCATTCTACGTGACTTTACTGAAAGAACCAAGAAGATGAATCCCTGCAGTCACCAAAGCTTTAAATCGAAATTATTATTTACGTTTTAATAGCGGTTAGCAGACGCGAATCGTTGTAGCGTACACAGACAAAGCCGCTCCTCGCACAGACTGTAGGGGCAAGTGCTGTTAGCGAGTAGCAGCAGCAGCTATGAAGGCAAAGACAAAGATGCCCCGTGCAGCCTGTAGTAGCAGGCTGTAGGGGCAAGTGCTGCTAGCAGGAGGGGTGGGTGGCCAGCACCACGCCCGGCCGCCTTTGTCTCTCCTCAAGTGGAAATGTTCATTCAGTCTGCTGCATGTCTCTGTCTATCTACACCATCCGCCTATATCGGTGTCTCACGGCCATTGTATGTACTGTCTGTGTAGAGAACACCAAGATGAGCTCGCAGGAGACCACAGAAGACATCATGGCAGACGTGCCCGGCCAGGTGGATGCCGATCAGGTGAGCATCACGTCTCTACCCCCCTCTCCTCCTCCCCCCGTGTGTCTCACAAGCCAAGCAGGCCCCAGCCTGGTAGTGCTGATTGTGGGGACTAGTGAACCACTGCCTGGCTGTGTGGTGGTGAGCGACACGTCTTTACCCCCCTCCCCTCCTCCCGTGTGTCTCGTGTAGAGTGAGGAGAGAGACGCATCTCTCCCCGTGCTTGCGTGGATTTTTCTCCGGGTCCTTGAGGTTTCCCCTAATAGCATATTTGGGAACAAAGCGTTTAGTGCAGTGGTTCTTAACCTGGGGCTGTGCAAGATGCCCCTCTTCTGAGGTTAAGAGCCACTGGTATAGAGTAGGACTGAACGATTAATCAATTTGAAATCGCAATTTGAAGCAATGCGATTAGGAAATCGATTTTTTTTGCGATTTGTAAAATGCCGATTACTTATTGGAATTGTTTTCTTACTTATTATTATAACTTTATTGATTTCACTTCACAATTGTTCTATGTTTGATTGTTCTATTAAATTTTTTTTTTATAAATACATGTTGGAAGCAATTCATATATTTTTAAGTTCTCATCCTTCCATTAGAATATATGTATCAGTTCATATGTTGACGGTATCATGTGGCAATGCCACATCACACGTTGTAAATCTATTACACAGTGAATATTGAACTGAAGCTTGACTTGAACGAATTGTTTTATATCAAATCAAATCGCAATATCTGTCAGAAAAATCTCAATTAGGTATTTCCCCCAAATCGCCCAGCGCTAGTTTAGAGAGTGACAGCCTCTTGTTGTTGTTGTTGTGCCCCCCCCCTCCCCTCGGCTTCGCCGTCAGCCCACGGACACGAGCGACGGCGCCCGCCGCTACCCGGGGCCCCACCTCCAGGGCCACCACCTCGGCCTCCCCACGCCGCGGCAACTGCGGCGCCGCTGCCTGGTGGTGCCGCGCTGCGTCGTCTTGCCGCAACCGCGGCGCCAGCAGCCGCAGGAGGAGCCCCGGCGCGACCCGGAGGAGCCGCGCCGGGTGGCGCCGGCGGCGGCCACGGCAGCCAACCCGGACGGCGTCGCCGCTCAGGTGAGAGAGACGCACCGCGGGGGGGGGGGGGGGGATCTCGTCCCGAAGGTTTCGTGGACGCGGCAAGAATTGACGTTCTCGGGTCTTTGGGTGAAGAAGTCGCGTCGGCGGCGGCGGGTTCGGAGAGAATCACAGAAGCGCGACGCTTCGACCGCGACGCGAGCGGCGGCCCTGGTGGGCGCCCGCGACACGGCGCCCCGTTCTAACCCTCCCGCCCCCCCCCCCCCCCCCCTCCCTCAGCGCCGTCGTCATCACCGGCGCCGGTGCCTCACCTTGACCAGGCCGGAGATGCTGGCGGTGGTGGAGCAGTTACGGCAGCAGCAGCAGCAACAGCAGCAGCAACAGCAACAGCAGCAGCGCGCCACGGAACCCGCCGACAACGCCGACCGGCTCCGGGCGCCGCCCTTAGACGGCGCCATCGCGGCCGTGGGTCCCGCCCGACAGCCGGCGGTGGTGGCGCCCGGCGGCGAGCGGGAGGGGGAGGAGACGGAGCTGCGTCGGCGAGTTCGGCAAGCCGAGCAGTTTGCCATGCTGCGCGAGGCGGAGCGTCAGGAAACGGAGAGGTGAGACTCACCACACAGAGACCCACAGACTCACCACACAGAGACCCATAGACTCACCACACAGAGACCCATAGACTCACCACACAGACTCACCACACAGACTCACCACACAGAGACCCACAGACTCACCACACAGAGACCCACAGACTCACCACACAGAGACCCACGGACTCACCACACAGAGACCCATAGACTCACCACACAGACTCACCACACAGACTCACCACACAGAGACCCACAGACTCACCACACAGAGACCCACAGACTCACCACACAGAGACCCACAGACTCAACACACAGACTCACCACACAGACTCACCACACAGAGACCCACAGACTCACCACACAGAGACCCACAGACTCACCACACAGAGACCCACAGACTCACCACACAGAGACCCACGGACTCACCACACAGAGACCCACAGACTCACCACACAGAGACCCACCCCCTCGCGTGTCGTTCGCTAACAGCACTCGCCCCAACAGTCTGTTAAGGCTACACGGGGATCTTTGTGGGTGTGTGTGTGTGCGGGTGTGTGTTTGTGTGCGCTTGTGTTTGCGTGTGTTTGTGTGTGTGTGCGGGTGTGCGCTTGTGTTTGCATGTGAGTCGGTGCGTGTGTCAGTGCCGTGCGTGTATGTGTGTTTGCGTGTGTGTGTGTGTTTACGTGTGTGTGTGTTTGCATGTGTGTGTTTGCGTGTGTGCGTGTGTGTTTGCGTGTGTGTGTGTGTGCGTTTGCGTGTGTGTTTGCGTGTGTGTGTTTGTGTGTGTGTGTTTGCGTGTGTGTGTGTTTGTGTGTGTGCGCTTGTGTTTGTGTGCGAGTCGGTGCGTGTGTCAGTGCCGTGTGTGTTTGCGTGTGTGTGTTTGCGTGTGTGTGTTTGCGTGTGTGTGTTTGTGTGTGTGTGTTTGCGTGTGTGTGTGTTTGCGTGTGTGCGCTTGTGTTTGCGTGCGAGTCGGTGCGTGTGTCAGTGCCGTGTGTGTGTGCGTGTGTGCGCTAGTGTTTGTGCGAGTCGGTGCGCGTGTGCCAGTGCCGTGCGTGTGGGGCGCTCCGTGCGTGACGACGCTGACGTGACCGCCCCCCCCCCCCCCTCTCTGGCAGGCTCCTGACGGCGCTGCTCCGACTGGCGCGTGAGCAACACACGGCGCTGGCGGCCGCCGGCCTGGCAAGCGCCGAGCAGACGGCCGTCCTGACGCGCACCGTGCGGCTGGTGCGGCGCCGGCGATGCATCGCCTGGGCCGGCGGGCGGCGGCGCCAGCCGCTAGGACGGAGTCACTACACACTCTCGGTCTCTCGTCTTGTACTACTTTGTAATAAAAGACATTTGTGCAAACTTTAAGCTGCGTTATTGACGTCTTTATGAGAAGCGCACTTCACTCTGCGATCTGTCCGCGATGAATCATTGACATCATCGTCGGTGGTGGTGCTGACAATCTGCTCTGCACGTCGCGCTCTGTCGAGGGTTCAGTCGCTTTGCCGGAATGCCTCGATGCGCACGGCAGCTGCACCGTAGTGCTCGGCGATGTGTGCACCTCGCAACCGCGTTCAGTTACCTCGCTGGAGGGTCAAGGCTCTGAATGCAATCGCTTCAAGCCAGGCGTGTCCGCAGACACTTGTCCCAGACAGAGCCCTGCACCGCACACTTCGACATGACCGAGATGACTGGCTGATGCACCACCTGTGCCCCCTACTGTGCCAACTTGCTGTGCTTTAGCCACCCCGGCGCTCCGCTCGTTGTACGCACACACACACAACCGCCATTCGCCACTAAGTGGCGGTGACGTCACCACGACGCTTGTGCCAGGCCACGTGCACCTTGAGGCCACCACGTGAAGTGTCGAACGCCCGCTGGCAGGAGGAGGTCACGGGGCAGACCCAGCAGGTGCCACGGGTCGACTGACCGAGATGGAGTGACACACACACACAAGTACACACACACAGACATCGACTTACACACACAAGTACACACACACAGACATCGACTTACACACACACACAAGTACACAGACATCGACTTACACACACACACAAGTAAACACACAGACATCGACTTACACACACACAAGTACACACACACAGACATCGACTTACACACACACACAAGTACACACACACACAGACATCGACTTACACACACACAAGTACACACACACAGACATCGACTTACACACACACACAAGTACACACACACAGACATCGACTTATACACACACAAGTACACACACACAGACATCGACTTACACACACACACACAAGTACACACACACAGACATCGACTTACACACACAGACATCGACTTACACACACACACACAAGTACACACACACACAAGTACACACACACAGACATCGACTTACACACACAGACATCGACTTACACACAACAACAACAACAACCGCCATTCGCCACTAAGTGGCGGTGACGTCACCACGATGCTTGTGCCAGGCCAAGTGCACCTTGAGGCCACGTGAAGTGTCGAAAGCCCGCTGGCAGGAGGTCACGGGGCAGACCCAGGTGCCACTGGTCGACTGACCGAGATGACCGAGATGACTGGCTGATGCACCACCTGTGCCCCCTACTGTGCCAACTTGCTGTGCTTTAGCCACCCGGCGCTCCGCTCGTTGTTGTGAGCGTCGCTCCTCCGCCCTCCGTTGTTGTTGGAGGGCGACTGCCTCCAACTGCCCAGTAGCGTCCTTCACGAGCCTCCTCCACTGAGGCCGATCTTGACACCGCTGGTACCAGTCATCGGCAAGTCCACTCAGCTCCACGTCCTCCTGTACCACATCACTCCATCTCTTCTCCAGCCCGTGCCGCGCCCGTCTAGCCCCCTCGATCCGGCCGAACAAAAGCTGTTTAGGCATGCGGTGGCTGGGCATGCGGGCTACATGACCCAGCCAACGCAGCCTTGCCTGCCGGAGGAGCTCACTGATGGGACTTTGCCCAGATCTTTCAAGGATTTGTGAGCTCCTCACACAATCCAGCCTGGTTAAACCCAGGATGGATCGTAGGCAGGCCAGCCTAAATGTTTCCAACCGGCGAAGATGCTCCACCAGGGGGGTCCACGTCTCGCAAGCGTAGAGAAGGGAGGGAATGACCGTGGCCGAGAAGACCTGAAGCTTCGTGCGGAGCGACAGACCAGGTAGCTTCCACACAGCGTTACGCAACCGATGAAAAGATATTGCCGCTCGACTGATTCGGAGTGAGACCTCTGCTGATAGACTGGAGCCGGTCATAAGCACACTGCCCAGGTATGGGAAACTCTCCACTCTCTCCACAACTGCCCCATCACCAATTGGGAGTTGTGGGGGTGGAGTGTCCGATGGTACAAAATACCCAGGCAGGTGCTTGGTTTTGGTGGGGCTGATGGTAAGGCCCCACCTCTTAGTGGCACGCTCCAGTCTCAGCAGCAGCGCCTCCAACTCCTCTTCTGAATGAGCAGCTATTACCAAATCATCGGCATACATAACGTGGTTGACCAATAGGGAGCCATCCCTTGATCGCACCCGGGCGTCGATCAGCCTCCCATTATATCTGTACCAAACGGAAATTCCCCCGGTACAGCTATTGAAGGCTTCACGAACTACGCGGTCAAAATAGATGTTAAATAATGTGGGAGCCAGAGGACATCCCTGTCGCACCCCAAGGTGTACAGGGAAAGGCTCCGACTCCCGGCCACGTAGTTTTACCCGGGCCCGCTCACCATCATGAAGGTCCTTAATGATCGTGAGCAGAGGGTCAGGGACTCCGAAAGCACGAAGAACAACCCAGAGTCCAGTCCTACTGATGGTATCATAGGCCTTGACCAGGTCAATAAAGCAGAGATGTAGGTCTTTTTGGAATTCCCTACACCTCTGCTGTAGCAGACGGACAGAAAATATGGCATCTGTGCAGGACCGCCCTTTCCTGAAACCGCATTGGGGCTCCGCAAGCCCCTCCTCAGCGTGCCTAGCAAGGCGATGTTGAATAATCCTTGCCAGGACCTTACCCGGCACACTGAGGAGTGAGATGCCCCTGTAGTTGTTACAGTCTGTGCGGTCCCCCTTCTTAAAGAGGGGGACCACCAGGGCATCCTTCCAGTCCTGCGGAACCCGTCCAGTGGTCCAGACTGTTGTTATGATGTCATATAGGGCAGTCTGTGCACAAACGCCACCCTCCCTCAGCATTTCGCTTGGGAGATCATCTCTGCCCGGTGCCTTCCCTGGTCTCAGACTCCGGATCGCCCTCAGTACTTCCTCAACAGCTGGAACCTCAGCCAGCCACTCACAGGGGGTGACCTCTTCCAATATTTGAGGCACCGCAGCCTCAGCAGGGTTATCCCCACTTTGTGCCATGATGTTTTCCTGGCTGAGAGAATTTCCCTCCCCCAGGACCTCACAGAAATGCTCAGCAAATCTGCAAACCTGTTCCTGGGGGTCGGAGATTGGATCACCGTTTTTTCCTCTAATGATGGTAATAGGTGTGGCGCTGCAGGTTACTTTTTTGATGGAGTTAAATAGTGATTTGTGATCACGGGCCACTGAGGCAGACTCCATCTCCTCAGCAACCCGCGACCACCACCCATCCTTACAACGCCTTACGGCTCTCCGAACTTCCGAGCGAAGGCTGCGGTAAACCTCCTCATTCTCTGACGTGGGATGCTGTAGGCGATGAGAGTGGGCCTGTCGCTTTTTCTCAATTAACCTGAACACCTCCTCTGTCAGCCAGGGTTTCTGGGGAGGTCTGGACCGCGTACCCAAAGCAGCCATTGCAGCTGCATGAGTCACAGTCCTAAACCTCGCCCATTTACCCTCGACATCAGGTGGAGTGGGGGACGATGCCAACCCCAGCTGCAAGCGATGATGAAATTCTCGCTTGCAACTTTCATCAGCTAACTGAGACCAGGCCACTTTTGGTTGGAATGGGATCCTGGGTGTACACCCACCACCGGAGTGGAAGAAAGGCAGGCGCATCTTACAGATGACTAGTCGATGGTCAGAGGACAGATCAGCTCCACGGTAGGTCCTGGTGTCAAGGACATGGGTTCGCATCCGCTGGTCCGTCACTATGTAGTCCAGCAGATGTTCTTGCTTGGACCCGGCATGTATCCATGATGTTGTGTGGATGCGCCGATGCCGGAAGAGCGTGTTGGTAATTACAAGCCCATGGGCTGCACAAAAATCTAGCAGCCTCCTACCGTTATTATTGAGCTGATCTGGCCCATGCCTTCCAATCACTCCAGACCAGGTGTCAGCATCATGACCAACTCGGGCATTGAAGTCACCCAACAAGATGACTCTGTCCCGAGTGGCCACTTTAGCCAGCACCTGTGACAGGAGGTCATAGAAAGCGTCTGACTCATCGGCTTTGCTTGCATCCCTCCACGGATGTTCGTCTTCGGTGGGGGCATAAGTAACCACGACCACCACTCCTCGCCTCTGGTTGATGGGAAGGCGAGCCCAAAGTATCCTGGGGCTTACAGCTTCCCACACCTCACCGCCACGCTCCCACGCCCCCTTCATTCTTTTGTTCAGAAGAAGAGCCACACCCTGTTGTTTGGCAGTCTCCTGCCCCGAGTAGAGGACTGTCCACCCCTCATGGTGGCAGGAGCCAGAACCGGTCCACCGGACCTCCTGAATGCCACAGAGATCCAGGCGGTACCGGTCCAGCTCCCGACAGAGGAGTGGCAGCCTCTCCTCCGCAGTGAGCGTTCGAACATTCCACGTGGCCATCCGCAATGGTTTTTTGTTGTTTCTGGAGGAGCCCCGAGGGTGAAAATTCAATCTCCTGGCTCCGCCAAATGGGGTTTGGCCAGGAGACGTCATAAAAGCCTGACCCCCCGGGGCCTCCGGCACAAGCTTATTTGTTACAGGTTTATGTTTAATTCGTGGTTTAGTGGTAATGAATTGAAGGTGGAGGGGTTACCAGCCCCTCACACCCGTCCAGAGCCCCCGTTTAGCCACTGTGGTGGTCACAGACGCCATGAGGGGAGAGGCCAATGGGCATTGGCCCTCCCCCCACAGCACTGCCCACGACAGTGTTGCCCGTCCGGCACCGCGAGGAGGTAGGAGGTTGTTTTGGACGGACTTACACACACACACAAGTACACAACACACAGACATCGACTTACACACACACACAAGTACACACACACACATGGAGTGACACACACACATGGACACACACACGCGATAGTCTATTTCCATGTGATCCCAACGGAAATCGATTCCATTAGCTTAATAAACTATAAATCGATTCCCATGTTATCCCAATAGAAATCGACTCTATACATCCACTACGCTACAGGAATCGATTCCTAATGTTATCCCATTAAGAATCGACGCAAGTAAAGTTAATCGAACCGGAATCGAATTTCTCTGCACCACGTGACTTGAGAAACTGAAACACGTGGGTCCCAGGTGGGTGTCATGGCGGTGCAAGAACTCTTCTCGAGACTTGGCCTACTCTTCCTCTCCGTCCTCGTCACGTGTACACACGGTGAGCCCAGCCAGAGGTGGTTGATACATCGGGTACCAGGTTTGTGGTGGACGTGGGGAGCGGTGGTGAAGTGGTTAGCGCACTGTGTGTGTGTGGGGAGCGGTGGTGCAGTGGTTAGCACACTGTGTGTGTGTGTGGGGGGGGGAGCGGTGGTGCAGTGGTTAGCGCACTGTGTGTGTGTGGGGAGCGGTGGTGCAGTGGTTAGCACACTGTGTGTGTGTGTGGGGAGTGGTGGTGCAGTAGTAAGCGCACTGTGTGTATGTGTGTGGGGAGCGGTGGTGCAATGGTTAGCGCACTGTGTGTGTGTGGGGAGTGGTGGTGCAGTGGTTAGCGCACTGTGGGGAGCGGTGGTGCAGTGGTAAGCGCACTGTGTGTATGTGTGTGGGGAGCGGTGGTGCAGTGGTTAGCGCACTGTGTGTGTGTGTGGGGAGTGGTGGTGCAGTGGTTAGCGCACACTGCCCATCTCCCCAGCTGCGACTCCCCCTCTGAATGTCCGCGTGGAGTCTCGCGACCTGCTGACGCAACTCCGCTGGGACCACGACGCTCAAGTGGACGTCGCCACCAGCAGCAGCTCAAAGCTCCTGGACGTTGCCTACAGGGTGGACAGCAAACTGTGAGATGCTCGCTCACTCGCTCACCCACCCACCCACTCACTCACCCACCCACCCACTCACTCACCCACCCACTCACTCGCTCACTCACCTACCAATCCACTCACTCAACCATCCACTCACTCATTCGCTCACCAACTCACTCACTCACCACTCACTCACCCACTCACTCAACCATCCACTCACTCACCCACTCACCCACTCACTCAACCATCCACTCACTCGCTCACCCACCCACTCACCCACCCACTCACTCGCTCACCCACCCACTCACTCAACCATACACTTGTAGGGGTGTTAAAGAGAGGGCCGTTATGCATGGCAGCCTATGGAAAACAAACACAGTGGGCGGGCTACGTAAGTGCACGAGGAGGTGCCCTCTACGACGTCCGAGCCAGACACCCTGGGGGGGGCTGGTTCGAACGTTATGATCCCCCGGGGCCCCACCCCTCAGGGAGGGGTTGGGTATAAAAGGGGATGTTTCAAAGGGCTCGAGAGTTATGTTTTAAGCTAAAGGAAGAAGACTGAAGACGTCTTAGATAGAGCCCTGGACTCCCCTAGTTCGATGTCCTTTTCAGGGCCGGACAGGACTGAGCCAGTGGCGTGGTCCCGAAAGCCAGAGCCGGTGCTCTTGTAAGAGCTGGTCTGGAACTCCGGGTACCGGGCCCGACTTACCAGTGTCGGGCCAGATAGCCTCCCCTAGCCCATTAGTGGAGGACTCGGGGCTAGGACAGAGTTAGCAAGGGGTGTATCCCGAGTTATACGGGTGAGGGGGCCGATACCTTCTCGAGTGTTATATGCCCACTGTCGTATTGTGAAATAAATATACGTGTGCCTCAACCTCGGTGTCAAGCGTCCTCACCGGTACTTCACACTCACTCGCTCACCCACCCACTCACTCACCCATCCACTCACTCACCCATCCACTCACTCGCTCACCCACCCACTCGCTCACCCACTCGCTCACACATCCACTCACTCAACCATCCACTCACTCGCTCACCCACTCACTCGCTCACCCACGCACTCACGCACCCATCCACTCACTCATCCATCCATCCACTCACCCACTCACCCACTCGCTCACCCACCCACTTACTCATCCATCCACTCACTCACCCACCATCCACTCACCCACCCATCCACTCACCCACCCACTTACTCACCCACCCACTTTCTCACTCACCCACCCACTCATGCACCCACCCACTCACTCTCCCACTCACACACTCAACCACCCACTCACCCACCCACTCAATCACTGACTAATGCACTCACCCACCCACTCACTCACCCACTCACTCACTGACTAACTCACTCACCCACCCACTCACTCACTGACTCACCCACTCACTCACTGACTAACGCACTCAACTACCCACTCACTCACTCACCCACTCACTCACTCACTCACCCACTCACTCACTGACTAATGCCCTCACCCACCCACTTACTCACCCACTCACTCACTGACTAAACACACTCAACCACCCACTCACCCACTCACTCACTGAATAACTCACTCACCCACCCACTCACTCACTGACTCACCTACTCACTCACTGACTAACGCACTCAACTACCCACTCACTCACCCCACTCACTCACTTACCCACTCACTCACTGACTACTGCACTTACCCACCCACTTACTCACCCACCCACTCTGTCACTCACCCACTCACCCACTCACCCACCACCCACTCACTTCACTGACTCACCCACTCACTCACCAACCCCACTCACTCACTGACTCACCCACTCACTCACCCACTTACCCACCACTCGACCACTCACCCGCTTGCTCACTCACCCACCCACTCACTCACTCACCCACTCACTCACCCACTCACTCACTGACTCATCCACCCACTCACCCACCCACCCACTCACCCACCCACTCACCCACTCACTCACTCACCCACTCCTCACCACCTCCTCCTCCCCGTGTCTCTGTCTGTGCAGCTATGGACGAGCCCGCTGGCGGACCGTCTGCGCTGCCACCGCAGAGACACGGTGCGATGTCTCCTCAGCGCTGCGACATCCTGGCGACCGCTATCACCTTCGCGTCAGTATCCACCGTCTCATCGCCACCAACATCACCACCATCATCATCACCACCACCACCATCGCCACCACCATCACTACCATCATCATCACCCTGGGTCGTGGTTGAGGTGTTACCCTTGAAGACAAGTGAGTGGCATTGTCTATGTTTCTCTCTCTGTGTGTGTCTCTGTCTCTGTGTGTCTCTGTGTGTGTCTGTCTGTGTGTGTGTGTCTCTGTGTGTGGTCTTCGCCGGTTGGAAACATTTAGGCTGGCCTGCTTACGATCCATCCTGGGTTTAACCAGGCTGGATTGTGTGAGGAGCTCACAAATCCTTGAATGATCTGGGCAAAGTCCCATTGGTAAACTCCTCCGGCAGGCAAGGCTGCGTTGGCTGGGTCATGTAGCCTGCATGCCCAGCCACCGCATGCCTAAACAGCTTTAGTTCGGCCGGATCGAGGGGGCTAAACGGGTGCGGCACGGGCTAGAGAAGAGATGGGGTGATGTGGTACAAAAGGACGTGGAGCTGAGTGGACTTGCCGATGACTGGTACCAGCGGTGTCAAGATCGGCCTCTGTGGAGGAGGCTCGTGAAGGACGCTACTGGCAGTTGGAGGCAGTCTCCCTCCAACAACAACGGAGGGTGGAGGAGCGACGCTCACAACACGAGCGGAGCGCCGGGTGGCTAAAGCACAGCAAGTTGGTACAGTAGGGGGCACAGGTGGTGCTCAGCCAGTCAATCTCGGTCATCTCGGTCAGTCGACCCCGTGGCACCTGCTGGGTCTGCCCCGTGACCTCCTGCCAGCGGGCGTTCGACACTTCACGTGGCAGCCTCATGG
Organism: Lethenteron reissneri; assembly: GCF_015708825.2. Lineage (NCBI taxonomy): Eukaryota > Metazoa > Chordata > Hyperoartia > Petromyzontiformes > Petromyzontidae > Lethenteron > Lethenteron reissneri. The sequence goes on along the minus strand of NW_026891330.1, from coordinate 7,700 downwards.
TGCACTTGGCCTGGCACAAGCGTCGTGGTGACGTCACCGCCACTTAGTGGCGAATGGCGGTTGTTGTTGTTGTCTCTGTGTGTGAGTGTCTCTGTGTGTCTGTGTGTCTCTGTGTGTGTCTCCGTGTGTGTGTCTGTGTGTGTCTCTGTGTGTGTGTGTGTCTGTGTGTCTCTGTGTATGTCTGTGTGTGTGTCTGTGTGAGTGTCTGTGTGTGTGTCTGTGTGTGTGTGTCCGTGTGTGTGTCTGTGTGTGTGTCTGTGTGTGTCTGTGTGTATGTCTGTGTGTGTCTGTGTGTGTCTCTGTATGTGTGTCTGTGTGTGTCTGTGTGTCTCTGTGTATGTCTGTGTGTGTCTGGTGTGTGTCTGTGTGAGTGTGTCTGTGTGTGGGTGTCTCTGTGTGCTGCTCTGGCACCAACAGTCTGTTCAGGCTAGGGGGGTGAGTGAGATGACGTCATCTCTTCACCAGGTGAGTGAGATGACGTCATCTCTTCACCAGGTGAGTGAGATGACGTCATCTCTTCACCAGGTGAGTGAGATGACGTCATCTCACCAGGTGAGTGAGATGACGTCATCTCCCTCACCCCTCCCCACCCGTGACTCTCCCCCCCCCCCCCCCCGTGTCTCAGCCGTGCTGAGTGCTCCGACTGTCACCTTGATGCTGCACAAGAACGTGACGCTGGAGGAGGAGGGGGGTGGTGAGGGGGAGGGTGGTGAGGAGGAGGGGGTGGTGAGGAGGGGGAGGAGGGTGGTGGTGAGGAGGGTGAGGACTACGAAGATGACGACGACGATGGCTACGACGATGATGACTACGATGATGATGATGAGGGTGATGATGATGATGAGGATGATGATGAGGATGATGAGGATGATAGTGGCGACGGTGATGGGGCCGACGGTGATGGCGGGGTGACGGTGATAACTACGATGATGATGAGGGTGATGGTGGTGACGGTGATGGTGGCGATGCTGATGATGATGATGAACGTGATAGCGGTGACTCTGATGGCGGTGACGGTGATGATGACGATGGGGTGATGGCGGTGACAGTGATGGCGGTGACGCTGATGACGATGATGATGGTGATGGCGGTGACAGTGATGGCGGTGATGGGGCCGACGGTGATGGGGCCGACGGTGATGGCGGTGACGGTGATGGCGGTGATGGCAGTGACGGTGATGGCGGTGATGGTGATGGTGATGATGATGATGGCGGTGATGGTGGTGACGCTGATGAGATGATGGCGGATGGCGGTGACGGTGATTGACGACGACAATGAGTTTTATGACGACGATGACGACGACGACAGAGGGAGCGGAAGGCGTGGGAGCTGTCCGTGCGGGTCTCCATGAGCAGCGTGTGGAGGAGGAGGATGGCGCAGAGTGACGTGCGCTACTCTGCAAGCCGAGGTCTCCACAAGGAGGGGTGTCACTAGCACGGTGAGAGGGGGGGTGGGTGAGTGGGTGGGTGAGTGGGTGAGTGAGTGGGTGAGTGGGTGAGTGGGTGGGTGGGTGAGTGGGTGGGTGGGTGGGTGAGTGAGTGGGTGGGTGGGTGGGGAGTGGGTGAGTGAGTGAGGGTGGGTGAGTGGGGGGGTGGGTGGGTGAGTGGGTGGGGGTGGGTGAGTGGGTGAGTGAGTGAGTGGGTGGGTGAGTGGGTGGGTGGTGTGAGTGGGTGAGTGGTGGTTGGGTGGGTGAGTGGTGTGTGGTTAGGGGTGGGTGAGTGGGTAGGTGGGGGGTGGGTGAGTGGAGTGAGTGTGGATGGGTGGGTGAGTGGGGGGTGAGTGGGTGAGTGAGTGGGTGAGTGGGTGGTGGGGTGGGTGAGTGGGTGGGTGGGGGGGTGAGTGAGTGGGTGGGTGGGTGGGTGGGTGAGTGGGGAGTGAGTGAGTGGGGGGTGAGTGGGTGGGTGGGTGGGTGAGTGGGTGGGTGGGTGGGTGAGTGGGTGAGTGAGTGAGTGGGGGTGAGTGGGTGGGTGGGGTGAGTGGGTGAGTGGTGGTTGGGTGGGTGAGTGGGTGGTGGTTAGGTGGGTGGGTGAGTGGGTAGGTGGGTGGGGGGTGAGTGAGTGAGTGAGTGGATGGGTGGGTGAGTGGGGGGTGAGTGGGTGGTGAGTGGGTGAGTGGGTGAGTGGGGGTGGGTGAGTGGGTGGGTGGGTGGGTGGTGAGTGGGTGGGTGGGTGGGTGGGTGAGTGGGTGAGTGAGTGGTGGGTGGGTGAGTGGGTGGGTGGGTGGGTGAGTGGGTGGGTGGGTGGGTGAGTGGGTGGGTGAGTGAGTGGGTGGGTGAGTGGGTGGGTGGGTGAGTGGGTGAGGGTGGTGGTGTGGGTGAGTGGGTGGTGGTTAGGTGGGTGGGTGAGTGGGTAGGTGGGTGGGTGGGTGAGTGAGTGAGTGAGTGGATGGGTGGGTGAGTGGGTGGGTGAGTGGGTGAGTGAGTGGGTGAGAGAGTGGGTGAGTGAGTGAATGGGTGAGTGGGTGAGTGAGTGAGTGGGTGAGTGGGTGGGTGAGTGAGTGAGTGGGTGGGTGGGTGAGTGGGTGGGTGAGGGGTGGGTGAGTGAGTGGGTGAGTGGGTGGGGGGTGATGGTGAGTGAGGGGTGAGTGGTAGTGAGTGAGTGGGGGGTGGGTGGGTAAGTGGGTGAGTGTGGGGGTGTGTGAGTGGGTGAGTGAGTGGGTGGGTGGGTGAGTGGGTGAGTGAGTGGGTAAGTGGGTGGGTGAGTGGGTGAGTGGGTGGGTGAGTGGGTGGGTGGGTGGGTGAGTGAGTGAGTGGGTGGGTGAGTGAGTGAGTGGGAGGGTGGGTGGGTGAGTGAGTGGGTGGGTGGGTGAGTTGGTGGGTGGGTGGGTGAGTGAGTGGGTGGGTGGGTGAGGGTGTGGGAGTGAGTGGGTAAGTGGGTGGGTGAGTGGGTGAGTGGGTGGGTGAGTGGGTGGGTGGGTGGGTGAGTGAGTGAGTGGGTGAGTGAGTGAGTGAGTGAGTGGGAGGGTGGGTGGGTGAGTGAGTGGGTGGGTGGGTGAGTTGGTGGGTGGGTGGGTGAGTGAGTGAGTGGGTGGGTGAGTGAGTGGGTGGGCGGGTGGGCGGTTGAGTGGGTGGTTGAGTGGGTTGTTGAGTGGGTGGGTGGTGATGCTACTACTACTGATGATGCTATTGCTGCTACTACTGATGATGCTATGATTGCTGCTGCTGCTACTACTGTTGATGATGATACTCAGGTTAACACGTAGCAGGCTTCGCGACCAATATCATCCATAAGAGGTTTTTGGGTTAGATCACGTAAATATATAAATGATGTCGTTAAAACCCGCGACCACCCGACACAGCCAACTCGTGAGGGTTGTCACGTAAACAGAACGTGGCCAATGTACATGTGTGTGTGTTTGGATGGATGGGTTTTGCGAGTTGAGATGATTTAGAAACGCGCTCAGTGCATGTTTGCCGTGTGGCCAGACCACCGATGTGTCATCCACGTAACCCAGCACACTGAGACCCTCTGCTTGCTCCTGCCAGGAGCGCTTTCTGGGATGTCGCTACCGCCACGCGCTGCCTCAGCCTGCAGGCGCCGCTGACTACTGCGTCCGCGTGAGAGTCGTAGTCAACTACCCGCGGTGGAAGACAGGGGAGTGGTCTCCCCTGTCGTGTGTCTCCGTCCCTCCACCACACAGCGCCGTGGGTGAGTGGGTGGGTGGGTGGGTGAGTGGGTGGGTGGGTGAGTGGGTGGGTGGGTGAGTGTGTCAGTGAGTGGGTGGGTGAGTGGGTGGGTGAGTGGGTGGGTGGGTGAGTGAGTGGGTGGGTGAGTGTGTCAGTGAGGGTGGGTGGGTGGGTGAGTGTGTGAGTGAGTGGGTGTGAATGAGTGGGTGAGTGGGTGAGTGGGTGGGTGGGTGAGTGTGTGAGTGGTGGTGTGTGAGTGAGTGGGTGAGTGTGTGAGTGGGTGAGTGAGTGGGTGAGTGAGTGGGTGAGTGGGTGGGTGAGTGAGTGGGTGAGTGTGTGAGTGGGTGAGTGGGTGGGTGAGTGAGTGGGTGAGTGGGTGGGTGAGTGGGTGGGTGAGTGGGTGAGCTGGTGAGTGTGTAAGTGGGTTGGGTGAGTGGGTGAGTGGGTGGGTGAGTGAGTGGTGAGTGGGTGAGTGGGTGAGTGTGTGAGTGGGTGGGTGAGTGGGTGAGTGAGTGAGTGAGTGGGTGAGTGAGTGGGTGGATGAGTGAGTGAGTGAGTGGGTGGGTGGGTGAGTGAGTTAGTGAGTGGGTGGGTGGGTGAGTGAGTGAGTGAGTGGGTAGGTGGGTGAGTGAGTGGTGGATGAGTACCGCACCCATTTAGCCCCCTCTATCCGGCCGAACAAAAGCTGTTTAGGCACGCGGTGGCTGGGCATACGGTCTACATGACCCAGCCAACGCAGCCTTGCCTGCCGGAGGAGCTCACCGATGGGACTTTGTCCAGATCTTTCAAGGATTTATGAGCTCCTCACACAATCCAGCCTGGTTAAACCCAGGATGGATCGTAGGCAGGCCAGCCTTAATGTTTTTAAGCGGCGAATATGTTCCATTAGGGGGGTCCACTTTTCGTATGCGTAGAGAAGGGAGGGAATGATTTTGGCCGAGAAGATCTGAAGCTTCGTGCAGAGCGACAGACCAGGTAGCTTCCACACACCGTTACACAACCAATGAAAAGATATTGCCGCTCGACTGATTCGGAGTGAGATCTCTGCTGTTAAACCGGAGCCGGCCATGATCACACTGTCCAGGTATGGGAAACTCTCCACTCTCTCCACAACTGCCCTATCACCAAATGGTGATGTGGGGGTGGAGTGTCCAATGGTACAAAATACCAAGGCAGGTGCTTAGTTTTGGTGGGTCTGATGGTAAGGCCCCACCTCTTAGTGGCACGCTCCAGGTTCATCAGCAGCGCCTCCAAATCCTCCTCTGAGTGAGCAGCAATTACTAGATCATCGGCATACATAACATGGTTGAGCAATAGGGAGCCATCCCTTGACCGCACCTGGGCATCAATCAGCCTCCCATTGTATCTGTACCAGATGGAAATTCCTCTGGTACAGCCATCGAAGGCTTCACGAACTACGTGGTCAAAATAGATGTTCAATAATGTGGGAGCTAGAGGACATCCCTGTTGCACCCCAAGGTAAAAAGGGAATGGCTCTGACACCCAGCCACGTAGTTTTACCCGGGCCCGCTCACCATCACGAAGGTCCTTAATAATCGTGAGCAGAGGGTCAGGGACTGCAAAAGCACGAACAATGACCCAGAGCCCAGGCCTACTGATGGTATCATAGGCCTTGACCAGGTCAATAAAGCAGAGATGTAGGTCTTGTTGGAATTCCCTCCACCTCTGCTGTAGCAGACGGACAGAAAATATGGCATCTGTGCAGGACCGCCCTTTCCTGAAACCACATTTGGGCTACGCAAGCCTCTCCTCAGTGTGCCTGGCAAGGCGATGTTGAATAGACACACAGACACACATAGACAGACACACACAGACAGACACAGGCAGATAAAGATCCCCCGTATAGCCTTAACAGACTGTAGGGGCAAGTGCTGTTAGCGAGCACCTATGAAGGCCGGAACGGTACACACAGACAGACACACAGACACAGACAGACACACACATACAGACACACAGACACAGACAGACACAGCCACACACAGACAACAACAACCGCCATTTGCCACTAAGTGGTGGTGACATCACCACGACGCTTGTGCCAGGCCACACACACAGACAAACAGACAGCCACAGACACACACAGACACACACGGACAGACACTGCCACACACAGACAAACACAGACACACAGAGACGCACACAAGACAGACAGAAAAGTGATGAAGACCAAAACCTCATCACTAACCTCATACAACAACACTGCTCAGCATCCCACTCTGTCTGTGTCTCTCTGTTTCTCTCTCTGTCTGTATCTGTCTCACTGTGTCTCTCTGTCTGTGTCTCCCTGTCTCTCTGTATCTGTCTCACTGTGTCTCTCTGTCTGTGTCTCCCTGTCTCTCTCTCTGTCTCTCTGTCTGTATCTGTCTCACTGTGTCTCTCTGTCTGTGTCTCCCTGTCTCTCTGTCTGTATCTGTCTCACTGTGTCTCTCTGTCTGTGTCTCTCTGTTTCTCTCTGTCTGTGTCTCCCTGTCTCTCTCTGTCTCTCTGTCTGTATCTGTCTCACTGTGTCTCTCTGTCTGTGTCTCCCTGTCTCTCTGTCTGTATCTGTCTCACTGTGTCTCTCTGTCTGTGTCTCTCTGTTTCTCTCTCTGTTTCTCTGTCTGTGTCTGTCTCTTCTGTCTCTCTGTCTGTGTCTCCCTGTCTCTCTCTGTCTCTCTGTTTGTATCTGTCTCACTGTGTCTCTCTGTTTCCCCGCGTCTCACCGTATCTCCCCGCGTGTGTCCCAATCCCGTAGCCACCACCACCACCACCGCCACCACCGCCACCACCACCTCCCGCTCCTCCCGACCCTCGTCCGCGGTGTCTACGGGAGACGAGGCGACGCTCCCCGCCGGTGGCGGTAGCGCCCCCATCAGCTTCATGGCGGCCATAGCGGTGCTGGCGATCCTCCCCTTCGTGGTGTGCACCGCGTGGGGCACACGGAGTGCCGGCAAACGTGGCGGTGAGTGTTGTGGTGGCTATGAGATGTTGACGGTGAGCGTTGTGGTGGCGTTGTGGTGACGTTGTGGTGGCTATGAGATGTTGACGGTGAGCGTTCTGGTGGCGTTGTGGTGGCTATGAGATGTTGACGGTGAGCGTTGTGGTGGCGTTGTGGTGACGTTGTGGTGACGTTGTGGTGGCTATGAGATGTTGACGGTGAGCGTTGTGGTGGCATTGTGGTGGCTATGAGATGTTGCCGGTCAGCGTTGTGGTGGCTATGAGATGTTGACGGTGAGCGTTGTGGTGGCGTTGTGGTGGCTACGGAGATGATGCCGGTGAGCGTTGTGGTGGCGTTGTGGTGGCTATGAGATGTTGACTGCCTCGCCTGGTACACGGGAGGTCGTGGGTTCGATCACGACCCTGACGACCTGCTGCTGCTGCTGTGTATTTGGAGTTTGCTCTCCGCACTCTGCGCGATGTTCTCGTTCCCCAGCGGACGAGCAAGGAGGGAGCTCCCCGAGCCTGGTGCCCGAGAGAGATGCCGTCTCTGCCGAGTGCAGGTAGCCACCAACACCAACACTACCACCCCACACTAACACCACCACCAACACTAACACCACCACCACCAACACTAACACCACCACCACCAACACTAACACCACCACCACCAACACTAACACCATCACCAACACTAACACCACCACCACCACCACCAACACCACCACTGCCGTCACCCCCCCCCACCACCACCACACCACCACCACCAACACTAACACCACCACCACCAACACCACCAACACTAACACCATCACCAACACCACCACCAACACTAACACCATCACCAACACCACCACCAACACTAACACCACCACCACCACCACCGTCACCACCGTCACCGCCACCGCCACCACCACCATCATCATCATCACCACCATCACCACCGCCACCACCATCATCATCACCACCACCGTCACCACCATCACCGCCACCATCACCGCCACCACCGCCACCACCGCCGCCACCACCGCCACCACCGCCACCACCATCATCACCACCACCACCATCCCAGACACTGGGAGATGTTGACCACCTCGCCTGGCACGCAGGAGGTCGTGGGTTCAATCCCAGACACTGAGAG
>NW_026891329.1:0-44812 GCF_015708825.2 Lethenteron reissneri | reverse complement strand
GAAGAATCCTGTTGAGGAGCCTTTCAAGACCATCACCTTACCCTACATTGCTGGGGTCACAAAAAAGATCTCCAAATCCTGATTAAACACAAGATCCAGGTCCGATTCAACACAGTACAAAAAAATCCGTGATCTGGTCCCGTCTGTAAAAGATGTGGTTCCAGACATACAGTACCCTGGCGTCTACAAACTAAGTTGCCTCTGTGGTAGCAGTTACATTGGAGAAACCAAACGACATGTCTCGGACCGCATCCGTGAACATAAAGCAGACCTGAAACACGGTAGGACAAACTCCTCAGCCGTGGCAGATCACTGTTACAATTCAGTGGGCTCACATGACATTGACTTCTCCAAGACAGAGGTTCTCTGCAAGCCAACTGGCTTTCATGAGAGATTCGTTCATGAGGCTATCCACATATACAAACACAGAGATAATTTCAACCGAGAAGATGGATTCTGGCTTAGCAATCATTGGAAGGACGTAATAAACCATTTCGGATCTTAACTGATTGTGTTCACATTTACGGTGACTTTCAGACCGCGTTCCACTCACTGGCATTGTATTCTCCGCAGGGAATAGATTCTTTGCTCCGCTGCAAGTTTCCCCTCACTACTCATCCATTGACACGACGGTCAATGGTACAGTGTATAATAACAAATAGTATAACATTTATATGCTTAATACAATGTACAAAGTAATATATAGTATCGTAATTGTATAGTAAATATATAGCAGTGTGATACACATTAAGGTGGGTAGAATAATACAGTGTTATATTAAAATGTATAAGGTATAGGGTGGTTTATAGCAATACAGTATATAAATTAATGTTGGGTTTGTCTATGGCAGTATATAGTATGCAGTTTATACTTTAGTTTTTTACGTGGTTGTTTAGTAACTGCAGCTACATACTATTAACATTCCTTTCCTTTGTTAATGCTACCCCCCTTCCCCCTCCCTTTGATGCTGATAATCCTGCATAATGCACGGGCATAATATTAATTTGAAACCCCCCCGCCCACCTCCTACGCATTTTCCATATGCTAAATTCCTCTTGATATGCAAATTATTTTGTTAAGGTGCTCTTCTTCCCACCTCCCCCCCTCCAACCCAGCTTAAATATACGCTCCAAGCTTGGTGGTGTTTCATACTTCACCTGAGGACGGCTGCTTGCGTTGTGGGCGAAACGTCGTGAGAATTGTTTTATTATGTTTTTATTATTTTATTATTTTCCTTCTACGTGACTTTATCGAAAGAACCAAGAAGACAGTTCCAGGTAGTCAACAATAAATCATTAATAGCGAATCGTGGCCTCGTGTGATCTCGTTGAGCAGTGTGAACGCGTGTAGTGCTGCTTATACAGCGGCTCGCCTCGTGGGAGCGCTGCGTAGAGCGGCGCACGAGTGGGTGTCGCGTGTGTGCAGTGTGTGCGCTCGTAGTGTGGGGGAAGGGGTCGGTGCGTCCGCAGGTACCCGCTCCGTCTATCGCCGCAGGGACTCGCGCGGTGTGAGGGCAGCGTCATTCGCCCTCCGACCCCTGACCCCCGTTTAGAGCGCGTGATCCGTGGAGAGACAACGCAGCATGTACAGGTGAACGAGAGCGTGCGGCGAGCTATGCCTCTCACACGAGCTCGCGGAGGGACGGACCAGGGAGGGGAGCCGTCGGGCAATGAGCCCAGCGACGGCAGCAGCTGCTCGCAGAGCAGCGAGGGGTCGACGAACGGCAGAGCCCCTGCCATAGGTACGGAGCAGGGAGGGACTTCGGGGACCAGCGGCCCCAACAACTGTATAGTATAGTGTATAGTAGTGTAGTAAATATAAGTGTTTAGAGTAGTGTATAGTAGTGTAAAGTGTATATTACTATAGTGTAGTATATAGTAGTGTAGTGGATACCAGTGTAGTGTATAGTAGCGTACTGTATAGTACAGTGTAGTATATATGTGTATAGTGTAGTATATTGAAGTGTATAGTGTATTGTATAGTGGAGTGTATAGTAGTGTAGTGTAGTATATATAAGTGTATAGTAGTGTATTGTATAGCTTTGTAGTGTATAGTATAGTGTATTGTATAGTAGTGTACTGTATAGTATAGAGATATAAGTGTTTAGTGTAGTATACAGTAGTGGAGTGTATAGTAGTGTAGTGTACATTACTATAGTGTATAGCAGTGTATAGTAGTGTATGCCAGTGTAGTGTATTGTATCGTGCAGTGTATAGTAGCGAGGTAGTTAACATTTCCCAGCCACCGTGATGATTATGGTGTAACCCACGACCTCCTGTACACCAGGCGAGGTAGTTAACATCTCAATTACCAAGGCGTCAACACCAACGAAGGCCCAGACGACCACCAAACCTCAGGGTCGTTGAAATGGCAGCAGCAGAACTCATCCGCAAGTTGTGGAGACCTGCAGAGACCCACACAGCGAGTTGGCACAGCAGGGGCCCACAATGTGGTGGTAGCATCAGCCACTGTCTCAGTCAGTTGACACGTGACACCTGCTGGGTCTGCCCCGTGACCTCCTCCTGCCACGTGGTAGCCTCAAAGTGCACATGGCCTGGCACAAGCGTCGTGGTGACGTCACCGCCACTTAGTGGCGAATGGCGGTTGTTGTTGTGTGTGTGAGTGTTAAACTGTGAGTGTGTGTACACGTGTTGTACCGTAGCAAGGCTCTGCAGGTCACCTTAGATGCACCCAAGCTCACGGGCCCACAGGGGGCAGCAGAGTTCCTATGACCACTGTTTCATTGCTTTAATGGCTTTATTTTGGTGATTTTTGAAAAGTTTTTCGGTTTGGCCATGTTTGTTTGTTGTAGTACAGAGTTAGACTGATGGCCTTAATCTAAGTTGTCTTGTGGTTGTTGTTGTTGTTGTTTGACTTGCATCCCACTGGGATTTTTGCACACAGCATTGGTGTATGGTGCTTTTTCTGCAATATTTTGCTGTCTTTTCTTGGATTTTCTGTTTGCACTTAGTCACATAGTCACTTTAAGATGTTTTCTTGTTCATGTTTTTGTTTTTTTGTTTGTTGCGGTTGCACCCGATTCAAGAGCCGAATGGCTCACAGGGCTATACCTAATACATGAAAACTTGAAACTTGAGGCGTGTGGGGGTTGACCGAAGGTGACCACCCCCCCGCCTCTTACACTGGTCAACGTGTGTCCACACTAGGACCTTCAAGTTCATGTTCATGTATTAGGTGTGGCCCTGTGAGCCATTTGGCTCTTGAATCGGGTGCAACCTCAACAAACAAAAAACAAAAACATGAACAAAAACATCTTAAAGTGAATATGTGACTGAGTGCAAACAGAAAATCCAAGAAAAGACAGCAAAATATTGCAGAAAAAGCACCGTTACACCAACGCTGTGTGCAAAAATCCCAGTGGGATGCAATTCAAACAACAACAACAACAACCACAAGACAACTTAGATTAAGGCCATCAGTCTAACTCTGTACTACAACAAACAAACATGGCCAAACCAAAAAACTTTTCGAAAATCACCAAAATCAAGCCATAAAAGCAATGAAACAGTGATCATAGGAACTGTGACCGAATTTTCACAATAAACGACGTAAACAACATGTACCACCAGAACCCTGCAGCCATAGCTGGCTGCATGAGTCACTCCACAACAGCAGGAGCATCAGTCGGAGTATCAACATTTTTCAATGCACCTTTAAGATCAGCGCACTAAATCAAAACACAGATCATACTTCATGTAAGCTGACGTGCGCAGCGATCGCTGTCGTGGTGGAGTTGATCGTATTTTACTGGGATAATCCCTTTTGACTCCACACCAAGCTGTCTTTTTGTGCCATGTATAAGGTGCTACATTCGTGAACGAATGCAATGAAAATCCGGTTGATTCACGAGAACAGCATGTTCTTTTTCTGCCATAACAGAGAAAGAATGTATATAAAACGTGACATTTTGGCAGACTGGCCCAACTTTATTTATGCCCATAGGATAATGAAAGATAATGCATAAGAATAGGGTAAATCTATTCTTATATTTTCACACACACTCACACAGACCCACAGACTCACAGAGACCCACAGACTCACAGAGACCCAGGTCACGTGACTGACCCCTTCGCCCCGCCCCCTTTCATCTTCTCTCCCCCGAGCCCCGCCCCCTGGCCACGCCTCCTGCGTCACGTGTCCACGGGCCCTGACATCCGGGGCCCTGACATCCGGGGCCCTGACATCCACATCCGGGCCTCGCCTGAGCCAACACGTGCGCAGCCTGGGCCCTTCTTCCCGCCACTTCTCCGTCGACTGCCTGCAGAGGGGTCAAAGGGTAAAGGTGTCTGTGTGCCGAGGGGTGAGGTCAAAGGTCGGGTAAAGGTCAGCTTGTTTTGACCTTGCCTTGCCTACTGGCCATGTGCTAATCCTAAGAGACGCTGCTCAACAATGACAGGATTCTGTGAGGTTTGCGTTGCGTTTGTTATCGTGTAGAGGGTGAACGCCACAGGTAGCCAGGGCTCGCCTTGTTCAAACCCTCTTTTAGTCTGTCCCCAACTCTCACGTGAAGAGAATCTGTGCTAGAAACCATGACATTGTTACGTGTAATGCGGCATTTCTTCCTAAATTGCAAGCCGCGTTAATTACACTGGTCAACAACAACAAAAACATGTTTTTCTGGCCTGGACTGTTGCAGCTGTTCTAGGCTAATTTCAGGGTGCCGATTCTAAATCTGATCTCAGATTTGCTCTATCACGTCTATTTTTTATGCTATCGGCATACCCCATTTTCATTGATTTTACCCGAAATTAACTCTGTCACTTATGATTGCAAGTTGTTGCGAGTCAGTGACTGCTTTAGTGTTAAAATACGGTGCTGTATTTTTAGGAGAGTGTGCATATAATATCATTTTATGTAGATATCCACATTTATTTAATATTTTTATTCTGCCGTTTTTATTGAAAATGCAATATTTGATAATATCTCAAAAACCTGATGTGATGGACAAAAACTGATGCCAGATTTGGAATCATCAGCACCCCAAAATGACCTTAACACCGTTGGAATACCTTATGCCACAAAAAGTGTGTTGACCAGTGTTATGTATGCAATGTTAGTGTGCTGATGTCAACGTAGCCTTTGACCAGATCACTCACAATGCACGCAGCCTTTTCCGATTTTGTAAGCTAAGCAGGGTTTGTGTCAGAAGTGCTTTGGATGGGTTGACCACCACCACCACGTGCAGTATAAAGGTGCTGTGGGCGTTGTAGACAGCAGTTGGCAGTGCAGAAACCCCTATTGGTGTACTGCACTCCCCACCACCACCTCCACCACAAACCCCACTGACCAGCGTGGTGAAGTATAGTCAAATATCGCTCTTGACCCGACCCACAAGACGTGTGCGGAGGTCATCATCCAGCAGTGGAATTATTCAAGCGGACTGTACATGTATGATGCGAGAGTTCCTATACATGTACACGCGTGTGCGTACACATGTATCGGCAGTGTGACAAGATGACATCACCTCTTTTCACGACCCTGAGTCACATTCCCCTGGGGGTCATTAAATAGGGCAATCAGTCACGGACGCCAGTGCAGATAATAAGATGGTGCCATTGTCTATGATCATGACGCTCAGAGGAGGAACGCTATCGAGATGTAATTGTATAACAACAGCTCTTTAGTAGTAGGTTTTTACCCTTTAAACTGGTACAAAAACTTGACACCTTTATACAAGGCATCATGTTTGCAATAACCACAACACAAGCAGTCAAAATGCAAACAAAAAGAAACAACTCTGATGATGATAATGATATGCACTGTCCTTGATGTTGATTGGTCCACACCCCAGACAGCTTTTCTTAGAGCCTAGTCTCGATTGGTGTTGGTTTCCTTTAAATAATCTTTGCTTTGCAGGTGTGCTTGGACGTGGGAAACACAACGCGAGAACGAGATGGACGTCAGCTGCCACCACAACGAGACGATCGCATTCTTCTACCGCAACAGCAACAAGCCGCTCTACGACGAGTGGTCCTTCACCAGCACGCTGGTCATGGTGCTCGGCCTGACCTTGTGCCTCGGCATCATTCTGGCCAACGCCCTCGTCATGTTCGCCGTGTACATCAACAAGACATTCCACCACCCCGTCTACTTTCTCATGGCCAACCTGGCCGCGGCGGATTTCTTTGCCGGAGTGGCGTACATCTACCTGGTTGTCAACACGGGGCCCAACACTCGCAAGCTGTCGCTGGAGACCTGGATGCTGCGCCAGGGGCTGATCAACACGAGCCTCACCGCCTCCGTCGCCAGCCTCCTGGTCATCGCCATCGAGCGCCACGTCGCGCTGTTCCGGATGCAGCGGATGAGCGAGCGGCGCGTCGTGACGGTCGTCGCGATCATCTGGCTCGTGGCCATCATCGCCGGCGCCATGCCCACCATGGGCTGGAACTGCGTCTGCGACGTCGGCACGTGCTCCACCATGGCGCCGCTGTACAGCGCCAGCTACGTCGCCTTCTGGGCCGGCTACAACCTCTCCATGTTCCTCATCATGGCGGGGCTCTACGGCCACATCTTCGTGAACATGTGGAGGGACAGGATACCCGTGCTGCAGAATAGCTCCAGGTGCTCCCGGAGGCAAGACGCCCCCGTGAGCTTGCTCGTAACGGTCACCATCATGTTGGGTAAGCGTTGTGGGTCTGTCTGGGCAGAACATTCGACAACACGATTCACGATAATTGTTTTTTTACCCTTCTATCTGGCAACAAAACTGACACCTTTTTTACAAGGAGTCACGTTTGCATAGACCACAATACCTGCAGTCATAATGCAAACAAAAAACATAACTCTGATAATGTACGCACTGTCCTTGAAGTTGATTGGTCCACACCCGAGACACCTTTCCTTAGAGCCTAGTCTCACATGGTGTTGGACCAGATGACGCCAAAAGGCGCACAACTGTTTTTTTGTTTGCATTACGACTGCAGGTATTGTGGTCTATGCAAACATGACTCCTCGTAAAAAAAGGTGTCAGTTTTGTTGCCAGATAAAAGGGTAAAAAAAAAGCAATTATCAAGGCTGGTCTTGTTCCACGCGTCGCTGCCAAAAATGGCTCGTGCCGTCTCTCCCAGGAGCCTTTATTGTGTGCTGGACGCCGGGCCTGGTGATTCTGCTGCTGGATTCCTTCTGCTCGGACTGCAACGTCCTGGCCTTCGAGAAGTACTTCTTGCTCATAGCGGAGCTCAACTCCGCCATGAACCCCATCATCTACTCGTTTCGGGACACGGAGATGATCGCCACTTTCAAGCGCATCCTGAGCTGCCGAAAAGCGGGATGCGTCGCAGCGAGCGGCTCCGAAAAATCAATTTCCACGTCGAATCCCAACCTGGTTACGGAGATCGGTCACGTGACCACCGCGAGTGCGATGAAGATGAATCAGATTGTC
This sequence comes from Lethenteron reissneri, assembly GCF_015708825.2. Classification (NCBI taxonomy): domain Eukaryota; kingdom Metazoa; phylum Chordata; class Hyperoartia; order Petromyzontiformes; family Petromyzontidae; genus Lethenteron; species Lethenteron reissneri. The sequence goes on along the minus strand of NW_026891329.1, from coordinate 37,410 downwards.
ATCTAATATCTAATTGGGCTAACCATGCATGTTTTGATAATTGTTCTTTTACCCTTCTATCTGGCAACAAAACTGACACCTTTTTTTTACAAGGAGTCATGTTTGCATAGACCACAATACCTGCAGTCATAATACAAACAAAAGAGTACACGAGCTTGGAGCATGTATATAAGCTGGGTGCCTTGACAAAGGAATTTGCATATCAAGAGGAATTTAGCATATTTATGGGAAATGCAGGAATGTGATTAGTACTACTTATGCCTGTGCATTATGCAGGATTAGCAGCATCAAAGGGAGAGAATATGGGAAATGCAGGTATGTGATTAGTACTACTTATGCCTGTGCATTATGCAGGATTAGCAGCATCAAAGGGAGAGGATATGGGAAATGCAGGTATGTGAATAGTACTAATTCAGCATCAAAGGGACAGACCTGGTTTTCACCTGAGGACGGCTGCTTGCGTTGTGGCCGAAACGTCGTGAGAATTATTTTATTATGTTTTATTTTTATTATTTTATTATTTCCCTTCTACGTGATTTTACCGAAAGAACCAAGAAGATGAATCCCTGCAGTCACGAAAGCTTTAAATCGAAAAATAAAACAAACAAAAACATAACTCTGATAATGTATGCACTGTCCTTGAAGTAGATTGGTCCACATCTGAGACAGCTTTCCTTAGAGCCTAGTCTCACATGGGTGTGGACCAATCAACTTCAAGGACTGCACACATTATCAGAGTTGTGTTTTTTGTTTGCATTATGACTGCAGGTATTGCGGTCTATGCAAACATGACTCCTTGTAAAAAAGGTGTCAGTTTTGTTGCCAGATAGAAGGGTAAAAAACCAATTATATTTTTTACTGGCAAATGAGGTTCCAGTGGTGATGCATGTTTTACTCGGAAGCTTGTTGTTTCAAAGATATGTTTTACACAAGTCACATTTAACTTGGTGTTTCTTGAATAGGGTTTTACTGGAGGATGCGTTGTTTTTCGTTGGTTCTCTTCCTGTTCAAATGACGGCTGCCCCCCAGCACACACGAACTCGTGTTCACGTGGCCCCCCTTGCGAGCGTCCGTGTTAACGTGGCTGTGTGTGTGTGTGTCCTTCAGGGACATTGTAAACAAAAATCTCGTATTTTGAAAAGCGTCGCTCAATATTTCTGTATTTATTTTTCTTTCTTTTTTATTTATTTTGGGGGCCTTTAAACGCTTGTTCAGAATTTTGTTCCGAGCCCATTTTGCGTTGCGTTTTCTTTTGAGCAAGGCAATCGTCTTGTGTGAGAATACTGCCTCCGTTGTGAGAGAAGTCGGTTGTTTTGTGGTGATTATTGTGTAATTATTGCGGCAGTTGCTTTTAGAAAACCGGTGGTTTATTTTTGTCTACAAACAAGATGCTGGACCAGCAGGCAGGGTTGATTGGAAATGACCGCTCGTTTTTCCATCTTTGTTCTCACTTCACATTGGCAGCAATCACAAAGGCTCCGTGAACGTTGTTAAGCTACGAGCATTGTGTAACCTTCACGTGGTTCTCGTGACGAAATGGCAAAATGTAACTTTCTTGCACTGTACAAATGTTGGGAGATGTGGGTTTCGTCGTAAAGAGAGTTACAGCACCGTTATTTTGCCGTTAACATTCACTTTTAATCTTTAACGACGGCCACATTTCCACAGTGCAGTGATCGTACTGAGATGTGGGCGCGGTCCCGCCAGTCATCGATGTATCCACACAGCGCAGATTCTACTGGCTGCCAGGAAGGCCACAATGACATTACAATGTGATACTGGTAGGAACCACCTGGTTCCACCAGCCCACAGGGGATTATTGTGTCTGTCCGTCCGTCGTGCATCCAAAAATGGGAGGGGTGGGGCTGGGTTGAGAGGGGAGGGTGGGGAGGGGCTAGGTGGGGTGGGGCTGGTGGGAGGGGTGGGGCTGGGTGGGGAGGGGCTGGGTGGTTAGGGGCTGGATGGGGGGGTGGGAGGGGTGGGGCTGGGTGGAGAGGGGAGGGTGGGTAGGGGCTGGGTGGGGAGGGGCTGGGTGGGTAGGGGCTTGATGGGGGGGTGGGTGGAGAGGGGTGGGAGGGGTGGGGAGGGGCTGGTCACCCCGTGGTGCCCTTATAAAACTCAACGTTTAACCTACTCACGCCGGCTTGTGCCCGCCCTCACAGTCGGGCATATTTGCGGAATACACCACGCCGCCGTTGACCCTGCAGGCCATTGAGCGAGCAACCCAACGTTCCTACCAGCTCCCTCCGCAGCAGGAATGTGTTTGAGAGCAAGTCATAGTAATCGCCCACATCGAATTGTTCATGCTGTTGAGAGCTGGGCTGCTGTGCGCTTTGGTATCGCAAGTTATAAGATTACAAGACCCCGCGATGAAAACTTTGCGGTTGGGAAATGGCAAAGGAGAGAACGGCACTCCCCACCATTACCTTGAGGGAAGTTTTAGCTGTGTTGAAATCTCGGCAAAAAAAATGTTTTAACATTATCATCAGTCTGGTTCCCAGATAATTGAGTTGGTGTTTCGGTGCGGTATGAGCGCCAACTGTTTAAAGGACTGAGTTGCAAAAAAAGTCTTCATGAATTAGTTTTTGGCAGAGCGACGTTTCTCTCTGCGATGAGATATTAAACCTGGTTACAATGTGTGTGTGTGTGTCTTCAAGAATTAGTTTTGGCAGAGCGACGTTTCTCTCTGCAATGAGATCTCATTAAACCTGGGTACAATGTGTGTGTGTGTGTGTCTTCAAGAATTCGTTTTTGGCAGAGCGGCGTTTCTCTCTGCGATAAGATATCATTAAACCTGGGTACAATGTGTGTGTGTGTCTTCAAGAATTAGTTTTTGGCAGAGCGGCGTTTCTCTCTGCGATGAGATATTATTAAACCTGGGTACAATGTGTGTGTGTGTGTCTTCAAGAATTAGTTTTTGGCAGAGCGACGTTTCTCTCTGCAATGGGATATCATTAAACCTGGTTACAATGTGTGTGTGTGTCTTCAAGAATTAGTTTTTGGCAGAGCGACGTTTCTCTCTGCGATGAAATATCATTAAACCTGGGTACAATGTGTGTGTGTGTCTTCAAGAATTCGTTTTTGGCAGAGCGGCGTTTCTCTCTGCGATGAGATCTCATTAAACCTGGGTACAATGTGTGTGTGTGTGTCTTCAAGAATGAGTTTTTGGGAGAGCGGCGTTTCTCTCTGCCATGAGATATCATTAAACCTGGGTACAATGTGTTTGTGTGTGTCTTCCAGAATTAGTTTTTGCAGAGCGACGTTTCTCTCTGCGATGAGATCTCATTAAACCTGGGTACAATGTGTGTGTGTGTGTGCACGCTTGTGGAGGTAATGCATACTAGAATAATAAAAAAACTAGTGGCATTCATGGATAAAGTTGGTGGCAAAAGCTTCCTACTGCTACCACGTGTTCAAGTGTTTATACATTTCGTATATTTTGATGGTAAAGTTTCTTTGACGTCTGTTGCGGTTGTGCAGATGCCGAACATTAAAACATTAATAACGGATATGAATTACCGAGTCTGTGGTTTATTCGAATGTGAGCACCTGCTGTCCAGTGTCCCGTGAATTGCACGCATGGTCATGAACCTTTGTCAGTGTAGAGATGTGTAGATAATTACCAAAATGTTGACCGATGAAGTGTTACTATAGAAATCTTGGTGAACCACAACTAAGAGTGGATGATGAAAGTTCAGTAAAACCTTGGATTGCGAGTCACTTGGTCTGCGAGTGTTTTGCAAGACGAGCAATTTTTTAAAAACAAATATTAATTTGATAAACGAGTGAGGTCTTGCTATACGAGTAGTACGTTCTGTCTGCCGAGCGTCACGTGATCACAACTGATATACGAGTGCTTTGATATACGAGTGCTTTGGATTACAAACACGTTTCCGGAACGAATTATGCTCGCAATCCAAGGTTTTACTGTAACTCAATATGATTGACCGTGACGAAACCCACCAATGATCAAATGATGTCCACTTCGATGAGATTGTCTGATTAAAGGTAATACGATCATTGAGTAAGTTGCAATGCAGATAAATAAACATGATCAATGGTACTATTGTGGAGCTAGATTTGAAGCTTTCGTGACTGCAATGATTCATATTCTTAGGTTATTTCGGTAAAGTCACCGTGTAGGTAAAAACATTAAAAAATAAAATAAAAATCACGACGTTTCGGAGGCAACACAAGCTTCCGTCTTCAGGTGGAACCGTCACAGCCACGACAGCTGTATCAAGTAAATGAGAGATTGCAGGAGCTACCACTCCGTTTATATAATGGTGGTAGCTCCTGCAATCTCTCATGTACTTGATACAGCTGTCGTGGCTGTGACGGTACCACCTGAAGACGGAAGCTTGTGTTGCCTCCGAAACGTCGTGATTTTTATTTTATTTTACTTTTTAATGTTTTTACCTACACAGTGACTTTACCGAAAAAACCTAAGAATATTGTGGAGCTATTTAAATATATATTTACTCTGCTTGACTGCCCTGATAATATTTGTGGGGGGAGGGGGGCTGGGGAGTTGCATTGCCCAACTTTTAAGTAGCCCAGTGCCAAAGAGTTTAGTGCTCGAATCGCCTCCACCCAGAGAATGACTCCAGAGAGAATCCAGGAAGAATAAGTATAACCCGTAAAAACAAAGTTTTTCACTATAAATCCTTTATATGCGTGGCGGCTAGAGTCCTCTCGTCCTCTGGCTTGAGATGGCTGCCACCTATGGGTCAGATGATTGTCTGCCAGTATTAAGCAATTGGTAATTAAATATTTAATTTGTTTTCCCTAAACAGTGTAAAATTTTGGAAAAAAATGTTCACGAACATTAATTGTCTCGCACAACGAGTCTGTGTGCAAAATGTCAGCTCGATTGGATCACGGGAAATGGGTTAAAAAACGACCGAAAGATTTGCACGGTCGTAAGCACGCAAGCAAGCGAACTTAATATAAAGGATTTAAAAAGGAGCGGGGAAGTTGCCGAGGCACTTCTGAATCGGTCCTGGTTGTCCTCTTGCATCAACCCACACTGACCAGTCTGGTGAAGTATGGTGAAACAACCCCTATGATGACCAACGCAGTATGGGAATGTCTTCACCCAATGGTGGCTTGGCGAAGAGATATATCGTCATTATTATTGAGACATCTTAGTGTGGGTTCGATAACAAAAAATGTCATTATTTATCCGTAGAAGTCATTCTCAGTCCCAAGGACCTTTTTAAGACGACAGGTTTCATATTGGCTCACAGGGGGATGCCGTGCTCACCATCTAAGATTCTTCAAGTTCCACCCTGCCATCCTCCGTCCCTCAGTCTCTCAGGCGAGTCGTGACACAATGCACCCGGCCCTAACAACACACCTCGCCCATCTTACGCACGCCGGGTTACTTTTGCGGTTTTTTGTTGCTCGCAGAGCTGGACTACTGGTTTTTCTGCCTGTGCGAGTGTAGAATGAACGCGGCGTCCGTGCTCACGGGGTGCTGTGCCATTTTTAAATCCTTTATATTAAGTTCGCTTGCTTGCTTGCGTGCTTGCTTACGACCGTGAAAATCTTTCGGTCGTTTTTTAACCCACTTCCCGTGATCCAATCGAGCTGACATTTTCCACACAGACTCGTTGAAAAAAAAAATTCCAAAAATTTTACACTTTTTAGGCAAAAAAAATTATTTTACATATATTCAAATAGAACTCATTCTTGGCTTTGGTTGAACGTCACAGTATAAGAGCCCAGAGCGTAACCCCTCCACAGGCCGTGGCGGAGTAGCGCAGTTGGTAGCGCCCTCGCTTCCCATGCCAAAGGTCGCGGGATCGATCCCCGCGTCCTCCACAGGCGAATGTTTTTAAATCCTTTATATTAAGTTCACTGCCACGCATATAAAGGATTTATAGTGAAAAACTTTGTTTTTACGGGTTATACTTATTGTGTGTGTGTGTAATAAACCTTCTCGAGACGACTTCTGGAATCAGTCCTTTATTTTCCACTTCCACAGTTTACACACACTCCCCGTTGCTGGCAGGCAACGGGAAGCGGGCAGACAGCCAGCAAAGTCGCACCGCTCACGTGGCACCCAGAGCCCCGTACGCGCGTGGCTCCTGCTCCCTTCGTTCCCAGGTCTGCTCCCGACTCCTCCGTCTCTCCCCCTCTTAACCCCTCGGTCACGTGGTACCCCTAAGCCAATCTCCAGTAGTCAGTGTCGAACACTCCAGATCACTCCCCGTCAACTCCCGGGACCACGCCTCTGATCCGGCTTCCCATTAGCTGAGGCCAAGATCGGCCAAGCCAATCACCTTAGCTAACATGCCGTGATCACGCCGAGATCATGCTCCCGGGCTCTCCCCTCATTGGCTACAAAGCGGGACCGGCAAGCCGATCGTCACGTGAGTCATACATGGCTCTCATTACGTGTACGGTTATGGCATCGGGATCGTTATCTTGAGGGGGCAGTTAATGATTAATTCGGTTGTGTCGAGTGTCCCGAGGCCCTTTAATGTCCCGTGGGTTGCCGTGTTATTAGCTCGCAGTGTGACGTCGGTTTATTTTGTTGATCAGATCTAGTTTTTGTTTTTGTTGTTGTTGTGATTGCGATGTGCCACATTTCGTAACGATGTGTTTATTGTATGGGGCTTTTCTCGCGATCGCGATGTGTGGACTGTACGTACTGCATAGACTGTCTCTCTGCACGGATACGGGTTGTGAGGTGCATTGTTGTCTTCCTTGGTACGGATCGTTAATATGTGAGCCACGAACCAGGGCAGGCACTCTGATTGGTCGGGAGCTTAGCGGCAGTCCCTTTGATGTGGAAGCCTGGGTGCGGACGTCGCTGAAAGCACCGATACGGCCCACCAATGGCCGTGAAGGATCGCGGGTTAACCAAGGGATTCTTTGATGTAGAGGGGGATAAAAGGGAGGGCACTCTTATCAGTTCGCGTTCTCAAGTCAGCGATCGGAGCAGTCAGCTTGCCAGGCACTGGATCGTACGTGTGACGAGTATCAGCGCAGCCAGGCCCCGCTCCCAGTGAGAGCTTCGTGCACATCCGAGCCGAACAACGAGTACGCGAGAGAGAGAGAGCTGCGAGTTAGCATAAAAGCCTAGGGAGATTAATTCGAAATAGACGCGGTAGGTCGGGTTTAGACCGTCGGGAGATAGGCTAGCCTTACCCTGCTGATTCAGACTCTGATTCAGGTAATAGTGACTCGCAGATGCGCCGGTCTCTGTGGTATTGAGGAGCAGAACCGGCCCTAGACCTTAGGGGGCCCTAAGCAAAATTTGGTTGGAGGCTCCTTTGATGTATGATTTTTTTCACCCACTAGCTAGCAGTGACTCTAGGGGGCCCTCTGCTGGCCACGGGGCCCTTTGCAATTGCAAGGGTCGCTTAGTGGCTGGGCCGGCTCTGTTGAGGAGTGCTGGGAGTGGTGTGGGCATAGGTGTGAACGACGGGTTAACGCATGAATCTTACCCTCGATTCGGTTATCGTTACGCTTGCGCTGTGCTGTTAGTGGGTGCACATGGTGAGCGACGGTAGGATTGCACGAGTACACGTGGGATTCTAGATTTGAAGCTTTCGTGACTGCAATGATTCATATTCTTAGGTTTTTTCGGTAAAGTCACGTAGGTAAAAACATTAAAAAGTAAAATAAAATAAAAATCACGTTTCAGAGGAAGACGGAAGCTTGTGTTGCCTCCGAAACGTCGTGATTTTTTATTTTATTTTACTTTTTAATGTTTTTACCTACGTGACTTTACCGAAAAAACCTAAGAATACACGTGGGATTATTCATACGACCATTGTTTAGATTGTGCCCGAGCATGATGCGTGAATCCTGTCGCCAGTTACTCATCACTGCGCAGAGGGGCCGGAGGACGATTAAAGCATTTCTTTAATTCCCCAGTACACAGCAACACTTGTTCTAAAACCAATCCCGAACACCCGCCCCACAGCCCTTTAAATCATCTCAAATACAACCCCCCAATCGGCAACACGTGTGTGCGAGTGACGTCATTGCCCCTTTGACCCCTGACCCCCATTCCGCACGTGATTGGTGCGTGTGGTTGTGAGTTTGAGTGGCTGCGCGTATACGAGTGTGGGCCGTGGCGTGCAGAGAGTCTTCTACCAACGTTGGGAGGAGTGCGAGTGAGGAGCAAAGAATTAATTGCAGGCAGCCGAGCGCCAGCCCCGAATCGTGCCCCACAGACAGGACTCGCGGACTCGAGGAGCCGGAGAGTGGCAGCAGCGGCTCTCACACGAGTGAGCGAGGAGTCAGGAGGCAGCAGCCCCCCCCCCTTCCCCCGAGATCAACCCTCCGCCGGGGGAGGACCCGGGGGCCAGCAGCCTCAACAAGACGCATATATTAAACACAAACTCCACTTTATTTATTGTACCAGGTAAAGCGTAATAAGCTATTAGCTTCTTTTTCGATTTAAAGCTTTCGTGACTGCAGGGATTCATCTTCTTGGTTCTTTCGGTAAAGTCACGTAGAATTGAAATAATAAAATTATATAAATAAAACATAATAACCTTCTTGGTTCTTTCAGTAAAGTCACGTAGAAGGGAAATAATAAAATAATAAAAATAAAACATAATAAAATACGACGTTTCGGCCACAACGCAAGCAGCCGTCCTCAGGTGAAGAATGAAACACCACCAAGCTTGGAGCGTCGTGATAATTATTTTATTATGTTTTATTTTTATTATTTTATTACTTCCCTTCTACGTGACTTTACCGAAAGAACCAAGAAGATGAATCCCTGCAGTCACGAAAGCTTTAAATCGAAAAATAAAACACGATAAAACGACGTTTCGGCCACAACGCAAGTAGCCGTCCTCAGGCGGAGAACAGGTCTGTCGAGGAGAAAATTCTACGTGACTTTACAGAAAGAACCAAGAAGACTATTAGCTTCTTTTTCATAAGCAACCTGGCTATCTCAAATGACACCAGCTTAACAAAGTGGCTGATATCATCATCATCATCGCTGATTCACGTGGAAATTTCTAGCGGCAAAATAACGTAAACAAACTAAAACACACGATCGGTGAGGTTTGCACTCACTTTGTGAGGCAAAAGGGGGGCTAATTTCCCTCAAGAAATGCAATAAAATGTACTTTAAACCTTTTTCTTAATATCTAAAAATTATCGTGCTGTACAAACCGCCGGCGGGAAAAGGCCGGCGTTGGCGAAATCAAGCGGGCTTTGGTCGCCAAGGGCATCCTGTGCGTAGTGTGGTTGAGTGGTCTAAGTTGTTAGATTCAGCCTCCAGTCTCTTTGCAGGCGTATATATTTTATTTTAAATTATTTTACATTTTATTCCTAAATCACATACTCTTTGGTTCTTTCGGTAATGTCACGTAGGTAGAAAAAAAATAATAGATCACAAAGTTTCGATCGTAAGACAAGCGGTCGTTCTCGCTTCTGATCAGGGATCTACCCAGCCAACAGGTCCACAAAGACTGGCCCGTCGCTCTTACTCTGCAGGTTGAACCTAGGAACTGAGTTTTCAACTCTTCACTTCTTCGCTCTTCACCATCACCTCTTCACATTTCACCTCGATTCCTTTAAGTGTCAAATCTGGGATTTTCCTTCAGTTCTTGTTTCACGAGGGATGGGCTCACAAGCCAATTTCAGACTCCACTCCTTGCAGATCTTCTGATGCTTATGCGTTTTCTGGTGTAGATGAAGATTTTATGAATGTGCAAACGCCTTCCCGCAAAGTGCACCTGAAGGGTTTCTCTCCCGTGTGTGTTCTCTGGTGTCTTTCAAGAGCAGATGACTGTGAAAATGCCTTCCCACACCCACTGCACTTGAAGGGTTTCTCTCCTGTGTGTGTTATCTCGTGTCTTTGAAGATGTTGTGACCGTGCAAATGCCTTCCCGCACAGAATGCACTTGAAGGGTTTCTCTCCTGTGTGTGTTCTCTGGTGTCTTACAAGAGTAGATGAATGTGCAAACGCTTTACCACACACACTGCACTTGAAGGGTTTCTCTCCTGTGTGTGTTCTCTCGTGTCTTTGAAGATGTTGTGACCGTGCAAACGCCTTCCCGCACAGAATGCACCTGCAGGGTTTCTCTCCCGTGTGTGTTCTCTGGTGTTTTATAAGAGAAGATGACTGTGAAAATGCCTTCCCACACACAGTGCTCTTGAAGGGTTTCTCTCCTGTGTGTGTTCTCTGGTGTTTTTTAAGAACATGTGACTGTGAAAATGCCTTCCCACACACAGTGCACCTGCAGGGTTTCTCTCCTGTGTGTGTTCTCTGATGTTCTTTAAGATAAGATGACTGTGAAAATGCCTTCCCACACGCAGTGCACTTGAAGGGTTTCTCTCCTGTGTGTGTTCTCTTGTGTTTTTTAAGAACAGATGACAGTGAAAATGCCTTCCCACACACAGTGCACTTGAAGGGTTTCTCCCCTGTGTGTGTTCTCTGGTGGGTCTGAACAACGGATGAATGTGCAAATGCCTTCCCGCAAATTGTGCACCTGAAGGGTTTCACTCCCGTGTGCGTTCTCTGGTGTGTTACAAGAATATATGACTGTGAAAATCCCTTCCCACACACACTGCACTTGAAGGGTTTCTCTCCCGTGTGTGTTCTCTGGTGTCTTTGAAGATGTTGTGACTTTGCAAATGCCTTCCCGCACAGAATGCACCTGCAGGGTTTCTCTCCTGTGTGTGTTCTCTGATGTTCTTTAAGATAAGATGACCGTGAAAATGCCTTCCCACACGCAGTGCACTTGAAGAGTTTCTCTCCCGTGTGTGTTCTCTGATGTCTTACTAGAGCAGATGGATGTGCAAACGCTTTCCCACACACAGTGCACTTGAAGGGTTTCTCTCCTGTGCGAGTTCTCTGGTGCTGTGTCAAATTTCCAGTGCAATCCGTGCTGTATGCACTCTGGTCGCATTGTTGTCTTGCCGTACCGAGCTGTGCTGACTGCCTTTGCTCCATTAGACCAATTCTGCAGAGGAAGCGTCAGAGGAAGCGGCAGCTGCAGACAGATAATAGGAACATCCACACCATCATCAAGTCAGTATCGTGGCACGGAGGAATGCATATATACAGTCACATGTGACTTACACGTCTATACTTATTCATATATTCATGATGTAGTGAAACAGTTTCCCAATATTCATCACACGGGCTGTTATTGCACACAAAGAGAGATCAAATGGTCATACATATGCCTAGAAGCCTTCGTATCTTAAAAATGAATGTGAACCCAAAACTCTGAGCACACAATTTCGGCTGTCTGGCTACAAAAGGAATATTTATAAAGCTAAATTCAGCTGACATAGCAAAAGGTGTTAAAACAATTCTATTTGTGTTATGCAGAAATGCATAAATTCATGTTCAATCGCAACTCAGGTGTGAATCCAGGCTCAGATGTCCTTGAAGGCTGGGATGAACAGATCCGACTTTCAGCTGTACGTGTGTGCTGTGGTAACTTCCTGTTTCCATTCTTACAAAGAGTTCCGGAGGAAAACAAAAATAAACTATTGTTTTGATATAACCTCCGTGTTCAACAGAGTTAATAGACTTTACTGCAAACACAAACTTTACACTGTCACACACTGCCATGGTAAACAGGTGGTGTTTTGACCAGAACCATGCCTGGCCACCTTCATCTGCTCAGCATTAATGATTCCTCACTCCACCAAGTAATTAATTGAGGATCAATCAACATAGCCGAGGCTAACTGGAGTTTGTGTGTCTCTCTCCGTGGTGAGATGTTAACTACCTCACCTGGTATGCAGGAAGTCGTGGGTTCAAACCCGGCCCTGACGCCAGCTGCTGTATATTTGGAGTTTGCGTGTCTCTCTCTCCGTGGTCGCGTGGATTTTCCTCCGGATTCCCCGGGTTTGCCCTCCACATTTAGAGTGAACATCAGCACGAGTTTAGCGTCTTTGACCGATACACATTTCCACACGTATTCTTGGTTCTTTCGGTAAAGTTACGTAGATAGAAAATATCAATAGATAATATAATAAAATAAAGACCACTTGTGTTGCGATCGAAATGTCGTGGGTTTTTTTTCTTTATTTACAATTTTCTAATTTTTATTTTATTATCTGTTATTTTTATTTAATTTTCTATCTAAGTGACTTCACTGAAAGAACCAAGAATATGAATTCCTGCAGTCACGAAAGTTTTAAGTCAAAACATTCACACACAAGTTCACAAAGCCTCACCTTGCGTTGTGGGCAGGTCGCTTCTGAAAACAAGAGCGGTATAGCAGCTCAAGCGGGCTTGGCCTGGTAAAAAAAATGAAAAACTGCATAAATATTTACAGTGAGGGAAAGAAAGAAAGACAAAGAAATGATCAGTCTATAATTTTAATGGTAAGTTTATTTGAACAGTGAGAGACAGAATAACAACAAAAAATCCAGAAAAACGCGTCAAAAATGTTATAAATTGATTTGCATTTTAATGACGGAAATAAGTATTTGACCCCCTCTCAATCAGAAAGATTTCTGGCTCCCAGGTGTCTTTTATACAGGTAACGAGTTAAGATTAGGAGCACACTCTTAAAGGGAGTGCTCCTAATCTTAGCTTGTTACCTGTATAAAAGACACCTGTTCACAGAAGCAATCAATCAGATTCCAAACTCTCCACCATGGCCAAGACCAAAGAGCTCTCCAAGGATGTCAGGGACAAGATTGTAGACCCACACAAGGCTGGAATGGGCTACAAGACCATCGCCAAGCAGCTCGGTGAGAAGGTGACAACAGTTGGTGAGATTATTCGTAAATGGAAGAAACACACAAGAACTGCCAATGTCCCTCGGCCTAGGGCTCCATGCAAGATCTCACCTCGTGGAGTTGCAATGATCATGAGAACGGTGAGGAATCAGCCCAGAACTACACAAGGTAGCAGGGACCATAGTCACCAAGAAAACAGTTGGTAACACACTACGCCGTGAAGGACTGAAATCCTGTAGCGCCCGCAAGGGGCCCCTGCTCAAGAAAGCACATATACATGCCCGTCTGAAGTTTGCCAATGAACATCTGAATGATTCAAAGGACAACTGGGTGAAAGTGTTGTGGTCAGATGAGACCAAAATGGAGCTCTTTGGCATCAACTCAACTCGCCGTGTTTGGAGGAGGAGGAATGCTGCCTATGACCCCTAGAACACCATCCCCACCATCAAATATGGAGGTGGAAACATTATATTTTTGGGGTGTTTTTCTGCTAAGGGGACAGGACAACTTCACCGCATCAAAGGGACGATGGACGGGGCCATGTACCGTCAAATCTTGGGTGAGAACCTCCTTCCCTTAGCCAGGGCATTGAAAATGGGTCGTGGATGGGTATTCCAGCATGAAAATGACCCAAAACACACGGCCAAGGCAACAAAGGAGTGGCTCAAGAAGAAGCACATTAAGGTCCTGGAGTGGCCTAGCCAGTCTCCAGACCTTAATCCCATAGAAAATCTGTGGAGGGAGCTGAAGGTTCGAGTTTCCAAACGTCAGCCTCGAAACCTTAATGACTTGGAGAAGATCTGCAAAGAGGAGTGGTGGGACAAAATCCCTCCTGAGATGTGTGCAAACCTGGTGGTGGGCAACTACAAGAAACGTCTGACCTCTGTGATTGCCAACAAGGGTTTTGCCACCAAGTACTAAGTCATGTTTTGCAGAGGGGGTCAAATACTTATTTCCCTCATTAAAATGCAAATCAATTTATAACATTTTTGACGCGTTTTTCTGGATTTTGTTGTTGTTATTCTGTCTCTCACTGTTCAAATAAACCTACCATTACAATTACAGACTGATCATTTCTTCGTCAGTGGGCAAACGTACAAAATCATCAGGGGATCAAATACTTTATCCCCTCACTGTACAATAAAACAGAGTTACAAAGTGAAGACAAATAAAACTTCATCAGGCGAGGGCAGGAGGCAAGGCCCGCGTTGTAAAGTTCCAACCTGGACATCGATTCCAAAGCTCGCAGCTGCTCTATTGACATCCCTACGAGATTTGAAGCTTTCGTGACTGCAAGGATTCATATTCTTAGGTTTTTTCGGTAAAGTCACGTAGGTAAAACATCAAAATTAATAAAAAATAAAATAAAGATTTTATTTTTTATTAAATTTTATTTTTTATTAATTTTGATGTTTTACCTACGTGACTTTACAAAAAAAACCTAAGAATATGAATCCCTACGAGAGAGAGGCTCTACCTTGGTAAACAACCACAACAACAACAATCACAACAACAACAATCACAACAACAACAACCACGAGAATTCATCACCTCAGATTTCAGAAAAAGCGTGGAGCGGGCAGCTTCCTGTTACCTCGTGACGTCACGCGGCAGTAGAAAGTGACATGACGTCACTTCCGGGATACAAGCCACTCCCACAGATTCAGCAGTGACCATCGCGGATGTGACGTCACGCACAAGAGCGCGGTGGAGGGTGACGTCATGCAAGCCACGCCCACAGATTCAGCAGTGACCATCGCGGAGGTGACGTCACGCACAAGAGCGCGGTGGAGGGGAAAACATTGGTGACATGACGTCACTAGCGAGGTTCACCTCCCCTTGGCGTTTCACGTCGATGAGGTCATGCTGATTGGAGTTTTAAGTTAATTTAGATTAAATTTCCATTGCTCCATCTCTTGAACAGAGACCCCTTGGGTGCGTGAGCTTAGCAACTACAACGTGGACATTATTGTGTGTGTACACAGTGAGTGTGTGTGTACATTGTGTGTGTGTACATTGTGTGTGTACACTGTGTGTGTGTACACTGTGTGTGTGTACACAGTGAGTGTGTGTGTACATTGAGTGTGTACACTGTTTGTAGACACTGTGTGTAGACTGTTTGTAGACACTGTGTATACATTGTGTGTACACAGTGAGTGTGTGTGTACACTGTGTGTGTGTGTACATTGTGTGTGTATACTGTGTGTACACTGTGTGTGTGTGTACACTGTGTGTGTGTACACTGTGTGTGTGTGTACATTGTGTGTGTACACTGTGTGTGTATACTGTGTGTGTACACAGTGAGTGTGTACACTGTGTGTGTGTGCACACAATATGGTAGCGCATTCTCTATTCATTGTAGAGGTTCAAGGTTCAAATGGGACAGGCACAGCTGGCTACCCCAGTGACATTCACCAAAATATGCGCAGTCTGCTTCACGGCGGATGTAAGACAAGCCACGTGTCACTCACAACGCACAGGTCCTTGCATGTTGGTGTCACGGTCAAAATCGTGCTAAGTCCAGACATTGTCCAGACATTATCTAGGTTATTTAATTTAGTGTGTTCTTTCTCCCTCTCTCCTAATGTTCAAACTTGCTTACTTCACTACGCGTTTTCCGCACTCATTGACATGTTAATGTTTTACGTGTTTTCCGCACTCATTGACATGTTAATTTTTGTCTCTAACCCCTCCCTATCTCTGCCTCCCCTCTGCCTATTTAAGGCCTCACCACAGAGGCGATCTCCCTCTCTGTACCTGTGTTACTCTCTCTCTATGTATCTTGGTGATATCTGTCTGCTCATATGTCTGTCTATAGTTTTTGTGGTTAGAATTTTTTGTTTGCTATTTCATTTATACCTGATGACGATTGCTTGTGTTGCAATCGAAACGTCGTGATTTTTATTTTATTTTACTTTAATTAATTTAAATTTTTTTACCTACGTGACTTTACCGAAAAAACCTAAGAATATTATCCAGAAAACCCACAAGGGAGATGACGCGTCAATCATCGCCCCCGAACGACAGACTCTTACGTGCAGGCCGGTGCAGGGCCACCACCTTGTGCCACACAGGGGCAGCTGCCACTTGGGGGCGCCCTTCGATTGTTTGAGACGAGATTCGATACGAAACACCGAGTTGCTGAGGCAATTAAGCAAGCAACTTATGAATGCAAATGTGATGTTCATAACGTGGTGAATCCATGAGAGGTGTTTTGGGTTTGATCGCAAAAATATATAAATGTGTCGTTAAAATCTGCCACCACCAACTAGTGAGGGTTGTCACGTAAACAGAACGTGACAATTCGTCACTAGCACAGCACTAGTGTATAGTGTAGTGTATAGTGTAGTGTAGTGTGTAGTGTGTAGTGTATAGTGTAGTGTAGTGTGTAGTGTATAGTGTAGTGTATAGTGTAGTGTGTAGTGTATAGTGTAGTGTATAGTGTAGTGTACAGTGTAGTGTATAGTGTAGTGTAGTGTGTAGTGTATAGTGTAGTGTATAGTGTAGTGTAGTGTATAGTGTAGTGTATAGTGTAGTGTATAGTGTAGTGTATAGTGTAGTGTACAGTGTAGTGTGTAGTGTAGTGTATAGTAGTGTATAATGTAGTGTAGTGTATAGTGTAGTGTATAGTGTAGTGTGTAGTGTAGTGTATAGTAGTGTATAATGTAGTGTATAGTGTGTATAATGTAGTGTATAGTGTAGTGTATAGTGTAGTGTATAGTGTAGTGTATAGTATAGTGTATAGTAGTGTAGTGTATAGTGTAGTGTATAGTGTAGTGTATAGTGTAGTGTAGTGTATAGTGTAGTGTGTAGTGTATAGTGTAGTGTATAGTATAGTGTAGTGTATAGTGTAGTGTATAGTGTAGTGTAGTGTGTAGTGTATAGTGTAGTGTATAGTGTAGTGTATAGTAGTGTATAATGTAGTGTAGTGTGTAGTATATAAATAAGTCTTGCCGTTACAGAAGATGCCTTCCCGTTACAGAAGATGTCTTCCCGTTACAGAAGATGTCTTCCCGTTACAGATGTACAGAGGCACAGACACGGAGACAGTTTCAGTTTAAAGTTTAATTTATTTTGAGGTATAACCACGTGACCCATGGGGCAACAAACAAAAAACACGAAAAAATAAAATCTTAAAATGACGACGCGCAACAGAAACATCCAGGAGAAAAAACCTTCCCCAAAAAATCAGCGCATATCAAACAATGACAACCATAATACAATTTACATTAAAGTTATGAGACACAAAGACAGACAGACACGCGCAGAGAGAGAGATGGCTTAGCGAAGTGGCTTATCATCTCAGGGACAGACCCAGCAGGCGCCGTGGGTTGACTGCTGTGCCAGGCTAGGTGCAGGAGGAGGTCACGGGACAGACCCAGCAGATGCCGTGCTGTGCCAGGCTAGGTGCAGGAGGAGGTCACGGGACAGACCCAGCAGGTGACACGGGTTGACTGCTGTGCCAGGCTAGGTGCAGGAGGAGGGGGTCATGGGACAGATCCTGTGGGTGCCATGGGTTGACTGCTGTGCCAGGCTAGGTGCAGGAGGAGGGGGTCATGGGACAGATCCTGCAGGTGCCATGGGTTGACTGCTGTGCCAGGCTAGGTGCAGGAAGTCACGGGACAGACCCTGCAGGTGCCGTGGGTTGACTGCTGTGCCAGGCTAGGTGCATGAGGAGGTCACGGAGCAGACCCAGCAGGTGCCATGGGTTGACTGCTGTGCTAAGCTAGGTGCATGGGTCTGTGTGGTGAGTCTATGGATCTCTGTGTAGTGAGTCTATGGGTCTCTGTGTAGTGAGGCTATGGATCTCTGTGTGGTGAGTCTATGGGTCTGTGTGAAGTCTTGGGTCTCTGTGAGTATATGGGATTCTGTATGAGTCTATGGGTCTCTGTGTGAGTATATGTGACTCTGTATGATGAGTCTATGAGTCTCTGTGTGGTGATCCTATGAATCTCTGTGACGAGTCTATGGGTCTGTGTAGTGAGTCTATGGGTCTGTGTGGTGAGTCGATGGATCTCTGTATGATGAGTCTATGGGTCTCTGTGTGGTCAGTCTATGGGTCTCTGTGTGAGTATATGGGATTGTGTGGTGAGTCTATGGGTCTGTGTGGTGAGTCTATGAGTCTCTGTGTGGTGAGTCTATGGATCTCTGTGTGATGAGTCTGTGGGTCTCTGTGTGGTGAGTCTGTGGGTTTGTGTGGTGAGTCTATGGGTCTCTGTGTAGTGAGTCTATGGGTCTCTGTGTGATGAGTCTATGGGTCTCTGTATGAGTCTGTGGGTCTCTGTGTGATGAGTCTGTGGGTCTCTGTGTGGTGAGTCTGTGGGTCTCTGTGTGATGAATCTATGGGTCTCTTGTGTGGTGAGTCTATGGGTCTCTGTGTAGTGATTCTATGGATCTGTGTGATGAGTCTATGGATCTGTGTGTGATGAGTCTGTGGGTCTCTGTGTGATGAGTCTGTCGGTCTCTATGTGATGAGTCTGTGGGTCTCTGTGTGATGAGTCTGTGGGTCTCTATGTGATGAGTCTGTGGGTCTGTGTGATGAGTCTATGGGTCTGTGTGATGAGTCTATGGGTCTCTGTGTGGTGAGTCTATGAATCTGTGTGTGATGAGTCTATGGGTCTCTGTGTGATGAGTCTGTGGGTCTCCGTGTGATGAGTCTGTGGGTCTGTGTGGTGAATCTGTGGGTCTCTGTGTGGTGAGTCTATGGGTCTCTGTGTGATGAGTCTATGGGTCTCTGTATGATGAGTCTGTGGGTCTCTGTGTGGTGAATCTGTGGGTCTCTGTGTGATGAGTCTGTGGGTCTCTGTGTGGTGAGTCTGTGGGTCTCTGTGTAGTGAGTCTATGGGTCTCTGTGTGATGAATCTATGGGTCTCTTGTGTGGTGAGTCTATGGGTCTCTGTGTAGTGATTCTATGGATCTGTGTGATGAGTCTATGGATCTGTGTGTGATGAGTCTGTGGGTCTCTGTGTGATGAGTCTGTCGGTCTCTATGTGATGAGTCTGTGGGTCTCTGTGTGATGAGTCTGTGGGTCTCTATGTGATGAGTCTGTGGGTCTCTGTGTGATGAGTCTATGGGTCTGTGTGATGAGTCTATGGGTCTCTGTGTGGTGAGTCTATGAATCTGTGTGTGATGAGTCTATGGGTCTCTGTGTGATGAGTCTGTGGGTCTTGAACGGATTGTTTTCTCGCTTACCCCTTATGACGTTTCAAAGGTTGCGATTCGCCCAAGATGGCGCTTCACTTCTGCCGGATTTTGAGAGCGGACGGGGCTTGGTCCGAGTCCTTGTTTGTGTAAAGTAGTAACTCGGCAGGAGACGACTTCACGGGTAGCACACTCTTTATTTTCACCAACTTGTAGTTACATGGATGACTAACACCCACTTAGCTACACGGGTGACCAACACCCACTCAGCTACACGGGTGACTAACACCCACTCAGCTACACGGGTGACCAACACCCACTCAGCTACACGGGTGACTAACACCCACTCAGCTACACGGGTGACCAACACCCACTCAGCTGTACTGACACGGGCTCTTACGCCCCGTAGCCTTCCGGGACACACCCAGCCGGGGTGCCCGTCTCGGCTCTGGGTACCACCGTCCCGACCCACACGGGCGTCGGACTACGGTCCCCCCAGTCTCGGCTCCGAGCCACACAGGGCCCCGGTCCCCACAAGGACGGCGGGACTAGGGGTCTCGGGCCCCTACCTCCTCCACCCCGTCTTCAACTGGTTAACACTGACCACGAGTGCTCTCGCGCGTCCCCCTTTATACCCCTCCTGCGGACGTCGCTGAGAGTACCCACTTATCTGACCAATCACTGCGCACTCGCTACGATCCTCTTTTCCCAGCTTGTGTGAGCGCGCCTCACCACCGGCGCGCGCGTCCATGCCACGCCCACACCGCGTGCCCAACCCCGCGCCCCGTGATCCATCACTGCCGGCGCACGTCAATACCACCACTACATTTGCATTCAATAAAAGTCCACAAAGTGGTCGGGAAAACTACGGCGGAGTATCTCTTCGTGTTCGGCGTTGCGTGGCGTTTTTTTTACGTTTGAAATGAAGGTTTAGTGCGTGGTGTCCCGTCATGGCACCTTCTTGTCGGTGTCAAAGTGTACATCAGCCGCACCCAGTTTACACAACAAAGGCTCATTCCTAACAGCGTGCTTCAGCCGCACCGAACCTCACAACAATAATATTCAGGGCCTACCTTGGCTCCTCCCACCCTCAACCAGTATATATACAAGTACTGTGTTCTTGGAATTTCTCTCACTTGATGCAGCAGTCGTGCTGTGACGGTTCCACCTGAAGACGGAAGCGATTTTAATTTTATTTTACCAATTTAAATTTTTACCTACCTGGTGACTTTACCGAAAAAACCTAAGAATCTGTAACGACGGCTTGGCGCACTTCTCTTGAGACGGCACTTCACTGCAGACGCGGCGACTTGGCATCGGGCGGAGATCTCCCCCTCGTACGGCAGCACGTGGCCCCCCTCGCCCCCCTTCGCAATCGCGCGACAAATCAAATCCGCCATTTTTTTTGTCGCAAAATATAATTGACGTTTATTGGCGCCCATTTTATTCCCTCACAAAATGTGTGCGCAGTGACGGGGTTTGCCACCTGTCACTGCGCACACTGCTCACCACGCCCCCCGACACACCCGTTCCTCTTCACCTGTAAACGGCTGCTTGCGTTGTGGCCGAAATTCGTGAGAATTAATTAATGTTTTATTTTTATTATTTTATTACTTCCATTCTACGTGACGACTTTACTGAAAGAACCAAGAAAAACCTGTTGACTGTGGGGGTTAACTAGAGGTGCGGGTGCGTCATACAACGGCCGAACCCACAAGGGGCACGTTAACTGGGGCAAGGCTCAAGGTGGGGATTCACTGGGAAGCTCCTGGAACCAGCGAGAGAGTTCCAGAGGTGGGCGTGGCCACGCTGGGCAAATATAAGGGAGAGGCAAGTGGGGGTTTGGGGCTGTCGTGGTGGTCTCGGGTCAAGGCTGTCGTCGCTGTCATCACTGCCGTCTCTTCGTCGTCGTCGTCGTCGCACAGCCAGCCAGCTATAGAGTTGTACGTCGCCGGTGTGGCTGTACGGGTGGCAAAGCTCTACGTGGCCCGGCGTGTATGTTACTCCGTGAGCCTGTCCGGAGCGTGTCGAGAAATCAAGTTAGCCGAGACAACCACGACACCACACGCCGTACAATAACAGCCACGTAGGGCGATACACCCACCTGCACGACAGGCTTTCGTCTGAATTCACATAGCCAGGCCTTGCCAGCATGCCGGCTCTGGCTAAATGTCCTCACGGAATGCTTTTCCCCGGTCGCCCGAGGGGCCGGTTGATTTCAATTTTCGGTTGACTTGGACCCAGCGGCTTGACATTCAACGTCTCCTGCATCGTCCTCCTTCCCCAGCTCGTGGCTGGGCAGCCTCAGCCGGGCGCGCAGAACCGCGCCGTGCAGCGCCGCCGCCGCCGCCGCACCCTCCTCCAGCTGCGGCTCGCGGTGGGGAGGGAGGGAGGGGAATCCGGTGAGCTGCAAAGCTCTTTGCGGCAGGGCGGCGGTGCGGGTCGTCACAAAGTCACGGCGACAAAACAAAGCGGAGCGATCCGTCCTCCGTGAGGTGTCACGTGCGACCGGGCTGCGGTGCGTGTGTGTGTGTGCATGTGTGTGTGTGGTGCGTGTGTGCGTGTGTGTGTACGTGTGTGTGCGTGTGTGTGTCTATGTGTGCACGTGTGTGCGTGTGTGTCTATGTGTGTGTGTGCGTGTGTGTGTGCGCGTGTGTGTGTCTATATGTGTGTCTATGTGTGTGTGCGTGTGTGCGCGTGTGTGCGTGTGTGTGCGTGTGCGTGTACGTGTGTGCGTGTGTGTGTCCGCGTGTGCGCGTGTGTGCGTGTGTGCGTGCGTGTGTGTCTATGTGCGTGCGTGTGCGTGTGTGTGTCTATGTGTGTGCGTGTGTGTGTGCGTGTGTGTCTATGTGTGTGCGTGCGTGTGGGGAGCGGTAGTGTAGCGGTTAGCGCTACGCTGCGCTATGAACCTGGAGACCCGGGTTCGATTCCCGCTCACGGCCAACACCAGTGATGATTATCTGAACCGGTCCTGGGCCTCCCCTAGGTCGACTCAGCTTCAAATGAGTACCTGGTGCGGTGTGTAGTAAACATCGCCACTGGGAAAGTGTGTGTGCGCGTGTAGTAGGAGGCACATGTGGTGCATCAGTCAGTCATCTCGGTCAGTCGACCCGTGGCACCTGCTGGGTCTGCCCCGTGACCTCCTGCCAGCGGGCGTTCGATACTTCACGTGGCCTCAAGGTGCACATGGCCTGGCACAAGCGCCGTGGTGACGTCACCGCCACTTAGTGGCGAATGGCGAGGATTGGTATTGGCACCGGGTGAAAGTGTGTGTTTGCGTGTGTGAACATGAGTGTGCAGTCCTGGGCCTCCCCTAGGTCGACTCAGCCTCAAATGAGTACCTGGTGCGGTGTGTCAACATCGCCACTGGGGAGACAAAGGCGGCCGGGCATGGTGCTGGCCACCCACCCCCTCGTTCGTGTGCCGTTCCGGCCTTCATAGGTGCTCGCTAACAGCACTTGCCCCTACAGTCTGTTAAGGCTACACGGGGGTTCTATGTCAACGCCGGCCTCGGGAACGAATTGTGTCCGTGGTGCAACAGAAACATCGAGACGAGGTCGTACCTTCATCCGGATCCGTCCAACTCCAAGCTCCGAGTGCGTGTCCCACGTGACGGAGAAGCAATGGCGGACGTGTCCGTAGCACTTGATGTCCGCCAGCTTGAGGGTCACCGCCGTGGCGTCTGCTGCCACACAAGGAAGCGGCACTCTGCACATCGCCCACAGACCCCCCCACAACCTGCAGCCTGCACCCCCCTCTGTGGGTCTCTGTGGGTCTCTGCGGGTCTCTGTGGGTCTCTGCGGGTCGATGGGACTCTGCGAGTCACCGTTTGTCACTCATTTAGCGTAGGCTACGGGTAGGGAATCAAAACCCGCTTGCGACCTCTGCCGCCGCCGCCACCTGCCTGCGAGTGGCCCCGTCGCGGGGCTCGCGAAGCGCAGGCTCCCGGCGTGGACGTAGACGCGGCAGGGCCCCGCACGCACCTCCGCCGCCCCGCGGCGGCTCCACAGCCGCCCTTCCCACGCGGCCAGCGGCGGCCCGGCCCCGCCGCCCGCCGCCGGCAGGAGGTGAGCCCGCAGGGCCCCCAGCCAGGCCCGTCTCTGGGCCTCGTCGTCGGCGGCCAGGGCGAGGTACCCCGCGTCGGCGAAGACCGCCAGGCCGTACGGGGCCCGCGCGTCCGAGCGCTCCACCGCCGCCCCTAGCCCGCCGAGGGGCAGCACGCGGGGCGGCGGGCGGAGGAGCAGGCGGGCGAGGCGGGCGAGGCGGGCGAGGCGGGCCGGGCAGGTCGGGGTGGGGGAGCGGGAGGAGGCGGGGGGTGGGGGCGCCCCGCCCCCCCAGGCCAGGCAGCTCTCCCGGGGGCTGCGGTAGCACTGGAGGAGGGGGGCTACGGTCCCGTCGCCCCCACGCAGCACGAAGAAGCGGCGGTGGCCACTTGGCCGCTCGGTGAGGAAGCCGCTGAACAGCACGGAGCTCCAGCGGAGCCACGGAGCTCCAGCCGGCGGTGGCGGTGGTGATAGTGGTGGTGATGGTGGTGGTGGTGATGGTGGTGATAGTGGTGATAGTGGTGGTGGTGTTAGTGGTGATGGTGATAGTGGTGGTGGTGATGGTGGTGATGGTGGCGGTGGTGATAGTGGCGGTGGTGGTGATAGTGGTGATAGTGGTGATAGTGGTGATGGTGTTAGTGGTGGTGGTGACAGTGGTGGTGGTCGTGGTGTTAATGGTGGTAATGGTGACAGTGGTGGTGGTAGTGGTGGTGTGGGCGATGGCGGTGGTGATGGTGGTAGTGGTGGTGATGGCGATAGTGGTCGTGGTCGTGGTGGTGGTAGTGTGGGTGATGGCGGTGGTGATTGTGGTAATGGTGGTGATAGTGTGGTTGATGACAGTGTTGATGGTGATAGTGGTGGTAAAGGTGGTGGTGATGGTGGTGATAGTGTGGGTGATGGCGGTGTTGATGATGGTGATAATGGTGGTGGTGATGGTAGTGTGGGTGATGGTGATTGCAGTGATGGATGTATGTTGCAACCACGTTCGCATTCTATAGTGCCCACCATGACAAGCGGAGGTGCATGGGGTGGTGATGTAGTGACGCTGGTTATTTTGCTCAAGTGGTGATGGTGGTAATGATGATGGTGATGGTGGTGACGGTGGTGTGGTGACGACGGTGTGGTGATGGTGGCCGTTTTGGTATCGGTGTGGTAATGGCGTAGAGAGATCGCGACGGTGCGATGATTGTGAGTGTGCTGATGGTGGTATGGAGATGGTGGCGTGGTGATGGTGACGGTGGCGTGGTGATGGTGATGCGGTAATGGTGATGACGGTGTAATGATGGTGTGGTGATGGTGGTGATGGTGGTGGTGATAGTGGTGATGGTGGTGGAGTGCTGGTAGTAGCGACATTGCGTGAGTGTGTGTGAGTTTACGTGTGTGGGTGGGTATGTGTAAGTGTGTGAGTGTGAGTGCGAGTGTGGGTGGGTGTGAGTGCGTGTGAGTATGTGCGTGGGTGTGTGTGAGTGTGTGTGAGTTTGCGTGTGTGGGTGGGTATGTGTGAGTGCGTGTGTGTGAGTGTGGGTGGGTGTGTGAGTGCGTGTGAGTGTGTATGCGTGAGTGTGCGTGTGTGAGTGCGTGTGTGAGTGTGTGTGTGGGTGTGTGTGAGTGTGTGTGCGTGTGTGGGTGTGTGTGGGTGCGTGCGTGTGAGTATGTGTGTGTGTGTGTCAGTGTGTGTGTGTCAATGTGTGTGTGTCAACGTGTGTGTGTCAATGTGTTTGTGTCAATGTGTGTGTGTCAGTGTGCGTGTGTCAATGTGCGTGTGTCAGTGTGTGTGTGTCAGTGTGTGTGTGTCAGTGTGTGTGTGTCAGTGTGTGTGTGTCAATGTGTGTGTGTCAGTGTGTGTGTGTCAGTGTGTGTGTGTCAGTGTGTGTGTGTCAATGTGTGTGTGTCAGTGTGTGTGTGTCAGTGTGTGTGTGTCAGTGTGTGTGTGTCAATGTGTGTGTGTCAGTGTGTGTGTCAATGTGTGTGTCAGTGTGTGTTTGTCAATGTGTGTGAGTCAATGTGTGTGTGTCAATGTGTGTGTGTCAGTGTGTGTGTTGTTGCCTCTTCCACTACTGAATTGTCCTGCACACCAGACGATGTAGTTAACATCCTGGGGAGAGAGACTCCAAACTCCAAACACAGCAGCAGCAGCAGCGTCGTCAGGGTCGGGATCGAACCACCACCACAACAACAACCACCACCACAACAACCACCACTACCACCACCACAACAAACACCACCACCACTACAACCACCACCACAACCACCACTACAACCACCACCACAACAACCACCACCACTACAACAACCACCACCACTACAACCACCACTACCACCACAACAACCACCACCACTACAACCACCACAACAACCACCACAACAACCACCACTACAACCACCACTACCACAACCACCACAACAACCACCACCACCGCAACCACTACAACAACCACCACTACCACCACCACAACAACCACCACTACCACCACTACCACCACAACAACCACCACTACAACCACCACTACAACCACCACCACCACCACAACAACCATCACTACCACCACCACAACTGTGGTGCCACAGCGACGGGGCCGCTCTGCCGAGCCAGGGAGCCGCCCGGCTTCCCCCACCGCACTGCCCCCAATCACCCGCCCCACATAAGCACACACCCGCACGCATCCCCCCCCCCCCCCCCATAGAGCTGGAAGGGAAGGTTACCTGATCGACCGGTTTTTATCCGAGAGACCCTTATCGGGATTAATTCTCACGGTTTCCGGCGATCAGGGAATTGGATGACCTCCCCCGTGCTACGTGGTACCGCGGCGCTGCTGCCGGCCTTAATATGGTATGGTCGCGGCGTGGGGCATTCGGCCACCGCGGTTGAGGCGCATTTCCCCCCACACACACCCCCACGAGTCGACGGGGCAAGCAGGGGAGGCACGGGACAGCATGAATAGCGGGGTCACAGGGGCTGTTGCGCATAGTCATGGAGGGTTGGGATAATTGCGCTTGAGCGCGCAAGCCCCATTGGTAGGAAGGGTAAGGGAGTAATTAGGATTTACGCCTTGCACGCAGCACACTGATTAGCATATCAACAGCGCCTGGGGACTGCCGTGCGCGGGCTTGGGGTGCACGAGCCCATTGTTCAGCGCAGCATCCCCTTTGGGAGGTAGGGAGGATAAATAGAGGAGCGCAGAGGGGAAATCGCTCTCTTACTCCAGCGCCAGGCGACCAGACGCAGCTCGAGCCAGCGACCCGGACGTCCGTGCGACGCACCGAGGCACGCGGTTAACAGAAGGATCAGCGGACCGCCGTGGACACTTAACAGTGAGTAAGAAGGGGAATTAGAATCATAGCCGATAAATAGGGAATAGGTACAGGTTTAGTGGAATAGGCCAGCCTCGTCGACTCAATGATTCAACATCAATTCGCAGGTGGCATATAATAAATCATTAATAGCGAAGCGTGGTCTCGCGTGATCTTGTCGTGCAGTGTGAGCGTGTGGGTGCGCTGTGTGCACAGTGGTTCGCCACGTGAGTGAGCGCTGCGCGGAGCTGAGCGCGCGGGTTGCGTGTGGGAACGCGTGTGGTACTGTGTGTGCGTAAGCTCGCGGCGTGCGTAATCGGCGTACCCCAGGTGCGCGATTGTAACGTGAGCGGCCAGCGCGGCGCAGAGAAGCGCAAGAGTGAGTGCCGTACAGAGCTGTGTGTGTGGGTGTGCGCGTACGTAATTAACCATGCCTGCTACGCGGACCCGCGGTGGAGTGGAACCCTCGGGCGACGGCTCCCACACCATGGGTGAGGAACTTAGCAGCGGTTCGCTTAGCAGCGGGGGGGCGATTGATGATGCTAGCCCGGCCGTTAGCATTATCGAGGGAGGGATTTCGGGGGCTAGCGACCCCCACAAATTGGTGTCAGAAGCGGTACGGACCCCCGCGTTACCTCACGCTAAAATAAGACTAATATTTACCGGCCGGGGGGCCCCTTCGTGGAAGGCATTCGCCCGCAATCTCTTAGGGGCCAAGGAAATTAATGGATGGACGGACGCGCAGGCAGTACGTCAACTTAATATGAATCTTGATGGGCGGGCAGCCGATTTTGTAGAAGCGTTACCCGCGAGCGCACAGATACAGCTAGAGGAGCTGATGCGCCGACTCGATCAGCGTTTTGGCACGCGTGACGAGGAGGAAGCAAAATCGGCCTTAGAGGCGCGCCGGCGCCAACCTGGCGAAGATCTACGTGATTACGCCGAGGATGTGCGTGAGTTAACAAAGATCGCACGCCCGGGGTACGCAACTGATGTTATTGAGGAACTGGCCGCCGAGAAAATCCAGCGGTACCTGTCTCGCACGGCGTGGTGGCAGCCAGACATGAGCTGCCCACGTCTTCCGTTTAACACCCTTGTCGAGCGCGCACGTAAGTGTGAAAGAATTCACAGCGAACGCGCGCAGCTCCGGGGGCTGGGACGAGAGCGCGCCATTGCGAGCCTGCTCTCGGAAGACGAGGAGGAGGGACAGGAGCTCGCGAGGACGGTAAGGGGCCGGGAAAGAGAGCCACAGAGACCCAACGAGACGACCCCGGGGTGGGTAGCCGGGTTACAGGCCGGCATGGGAGATATGATAACCCAAGTAGGTGAAAGGGTAACCCAGGTACGCGAGGAAGCAAATAAAAATATGACCAAACTGCAATCCTCCGTTGAGACCATCCGATCCGAAATGGGGGACCTACGCGCCACGGTGGGAGGGTTATCTGGGAGGGTAGCCCGACTAGAGGCGGAGGGTGGACAGCGGCGTAATGGGGGGGGAGGGAGCGGACAGGGGACCCGCTACGGAACCGCCCCCCCTCCCCGGGCATGTTATATGTGCGATCGCCGAGGGCATCTAGTGAGGGACTGTCCTGAAATCACCCGAGCGAGACAGACGCGGGGGTTAAACTCCAACGCCCCCTAGAGAGCGGACCAACTAGGGGTGCAATCGACGCGGTCCCGATACAAATGGACGATAATGAGAATAATGGCGAGCGAGTGATCTCCACACAGGTTCCAGCAACAACGCCCACAGAAACGGTGACTCCCGGCGACTGGCTGCGGGAGCTGGTGGCGGGGATCACGGGGGCCACGTCGCTGGTGGAAGGGGAGGTTAACGGAGTGCGTACCCGAATCCTGCTGGACACGGGGGCGGTGGCCTCGCTCGTGAGCGCAGCGCACTGCAGCGCGATCGGGGTCGACGTGCGTCACCTGCAGGCACCGGACCGCGCGCTGCACACTGCGAGCGGAGCCGGAATGGGGCTGCTGGGGAGAGCCACCCTAGAGGTCCGCATAGGCAGTCAGGTGTGCACCCAGGAGTTCTACGTGTCGAGTGCGTTGTGTCACGAGTGTATCGCAGGTACCGACCTCTTAGAACGGCTGGGACTCAACGTGCAACCCCGCCAGCGATGCGCCACCATGGAGAGCAACGGCGAGCGGATACCGTTCCTGGGACGAGAACCGACGCGCCGCCGCTTTGCACCTGTGGCCGCTATCCTGACGACGGCAGTCACCATCGGCCCGCTCACCGAGATGCTGGTGCCGGTGGCAACATCCCCCACCGACCCCGCGCTCCGACCATCAGGGGAGGTAATGCTAACTCCTCACCCGGAGTTGGCAAAACGGTATGGGGTTGTGGGATCCGCCACGTTGGTAAACGCAGATGGGGACCGATTGTTTATGCGGATGTTTAACCCCCACAATACCCCCGCGATACTGCGACGGCGCACCCCGATAGCCACAGTACACCCCCTGCACGCACGCCACTCTAACGACTCGGTGTTCGCACTCTGGGCTGAGGACCCCGGTCGTCCTGAGGGTGAGCAGGACCTGGCCTGGCGAGTCGGCCCGACTCCCCGAGCCGAGGTCGTTCCCCTGCTCGACGCGTTACATGTACCATGGGCGGACTTACCTAAGGGAGAGGCCGATCGGCTGCGCGAGTTACTGCGGGAGTATGCCGACGTGTTCAGCGAACACGACTCGGACGTGGGTCGGACCGACCTTGTTAAGCATCAAATTGACACCGGTGCAGCCCGACCCATCAAACTCCCTGCGTACCGAGTGGGCGCACCCGAACGCGCCCAAATCAAAGAAGCAGTTGGGGACATGCTTCGCGATAACATAATTCAGCCCTCGGCGAGCCCCTGGTCAGCCCCGGTGGTACTAGTAACGAAAAAGGATGGGTCAACCCGATTCTGCGTCGATTACCGTAAACTAAACGCAGTCACGCTCGGCGATGCCTTCCCCATACCTCGCATCGACGACACCTTCGACAGTCTCGCAGGAGCGCGGTATTTTTCCACCCTCGATCTGGCGTCCGGTTACTGGCAGGTGGAGATGACGGAGGAGGATCGGCCAAAAACAGCATTCACCACCCCGATGGGCCTGTTTGAGTTTCGAGTGTTGCCGTTCGGACTCACTAACGCGCCCGCGACGTTCCAGCGGTTGATGGAGTTGGTGATGCGGGGCTTGCAGTGGGAACAGTGCCTGATTTACTTGGACGATGTGATAGTGTTCAGTAGATCTTTGTCTGAGCATTGGTCCAGGCTTCGAGAGGTGTTCCAGCGGCTGCGAGCGGCTCATCTCAAGCTCAAGCCACGTAAGTGTTACATCGCACAACGCGAGGTGGGGTACCTCGGGCATCGCGTCAGCGAGGCAGGCGTGCGCACCGATCCGGAGAAGGTACGCGCCGTAGTGGAGTGGCCACGGCCAAGGAATCTGACGGAGATCAGATCATTTTTGGGGCTCGCCACCTATTATCGTCGATTTGTAAAGGGATTCAGCGAGATTGCACGCCCCCTCACCCAACTCACCTCCCCTAAGCACCCCTACCAGTGGACGGGGGCCTGCCAGACGGCCTTCACCACTCTCAAAGACCACCTCACCCACGCCCCCACCCTCGCTTTCCCCGATTTTACCACCGATTTTATTTTGGACACCGACGCCTGCAGCAGCGGGCTGGGCGCGGTGTTGTCACAGGTACAGGATGGGGCGGAACGAGTCATCGCGTACGCCAGCCGGACCTTGAGTGGGGCCGAGCTGAACTATTGCGTGACCCGCCAAGAGTTGTACGCCGTGATTTTCGCATGCAAACAGTTCCGACCGTATTTGTACGGCAGGAGATGTCGCGTACGCACTGACCATTATGCTCTGCAGTTTCTTCTTACATTCAAGGAGCCGCGGGGGCAGATGGCCCGGTGGTTGGCGCAGTTGCAGGAGTACAACCTGCAAATCGAGTATCGGGCTGGCCGGACGCATGCAAACGCGGACGCCTTATCGAGGCGACCCACGGTGTACGCCGAGACGAGGGCGGAGGAGGCCTGCCCGTGTTTCACGGGGGGACGCTGCCGGCAGGCAACGGACCCCCGAGAGGCCGCGGCCACTGACCCCCCCCCAGCGAGGGAGAGTGCAGTGTGCGCCACAGAAACCCTCACAGGTGGCACTGAGGATCCCGTCGACCGCCCGGCAAGCGCGGGACCCGCGGCTCGGGACCCGATCGGACGGATCCAGGAGGACGTCGGCTGCGCCTTCCCGGGCCTAAACGACGAGCAGCTGAGACAGACCCAGCAGCGAGATCCGGATCTGGCGGCAGTGGAGGCGGCACTGCGGGAGGAAAAGAGCGCCCTACCAGGACCCTGGAGCGGTTTGTATGCCCGGTTGTGTGTGCGGAACGGAGTGGTACGGGAGTTAACCGAGGCCGGCCAGCCGGGGGGCATCTGTGTTCCTGCCCAGGTGCGACCCCAGCTGCTACGGCTGGTGCATGACCACCCACTCGGGGGCCATGATGGGGAACGGCGCACCCGGGAGACCCTGCGTCGCCAGTATCTCTGGCCCAAATTGGCACAAGATGTGGCCGCCTGGGTGCAGGGCTGCCGGGCCTGTCAGCAGTGTGGGCAAAAGCCGGCGAGGTACCAGGTACCCCTGAGGCCGTTCCGAGTCAGTCGGACGAATCAGTTGGTCGGAATCGACCTGCAGGGGCCCTTTCCACGATCCCACCGGGGCAACCGATATATTCTCGTAGCGGTGGAATACTTCACCCGCTACCCCGTGGCGGTGGCTATCCCAGATAAAACAGCCCTTGTAGTGGCCCGGGCCTTCGTGGAAAACTATGTACTTAAGTGCGGGATCCCCGAACGAGTCATTACCGACCAGGGTAGTGAATTCGAGGCCGAATTATTTCAGGCGCTGTGCCGAGAGTTCGGGATCCAGAAGGACCGAACCACGGCGTATCACCCCCAGGCGAACGGGATGGTAGAGAGGATGAACCAGACTCTGGCCGGGAAGCTTAAACGCATGGCGGCCGCGAATCAACAGGACTGGGACGAACACCTTCCCTATGCC
The DNA here is from genome assembly GCF_015708825.2 of Lethenteron reissneri. Taxonomy (NCBI): domain Eukaryota; kingdom Metazoa; phylum Chordata; class Hyperoartia; order Petromyzontiformes; family Petromyzontidae; genus Lethenteron; species Lethenteron reissneri. Next base: position 6,193 of record NW_026891329.1, on the reverse strand, counting down.
CTGTTCGCCTACACCACCGCCGTTCACACCTCTACAGGACAGACCCCGTTCCTAATGATGTTTGGTCGCGAGTCTCGCCTGCCCGCAGATCTGCTGTTCGGTGTTCCTCCGCCGCAACGGGAGGAAGGGAGCCACCCCGTGGAGCACTTGCTGGAGACCCTGCGAGGGGCCAGGGGCCGAGCCTGCCCGCACGGAGAGGCCGCGCACCAGCGGCAAGAGCAGGGCGCCCGACCCCGTATGGAGCCCCCCTTCTACACTGCGGGCTCCGAGGTGTGGCTGTACACTCCCCGCGTCGGTGCCGGACAGGTGGGGAAGCTGACCACCTACTGGCGAGGACCCTGGATTGTGAGACGGCAGATCTCACCATGGACGGTGCTGATTCAGGGAGGAGAGAGGGGCCGGGAGATGGTGGTCAACATCCGCCGACTGAAGCCGTGGCGAGCAGCCCCCGAGGGGGGGAGCCCCGCCGTCCAAGTACCCCGAAACCCCGGGGTCCCCCCACCCCCCGTGCCCGGGGGCCTCGCGCAGTACATGGGCCCCACGGAGCCCCGGGCTCCGAGGGGCCCCGGGCGGGGCCGGGGGCGACGAGGACGGCGACCCTTAAACCCCACCGCCTCTGAGTTTGTTCCCCAGCCCGCAGGTGCCAGAGGCCGAGGGGAGCCGTTGGAATGGAGGAGGAGACCCCCGCCGGAGCCCCAGGAGACGGAGCCGCCACCCCCGAGGCCAACCACAAGGGCCGGGCGAATCCCGCGGACCCCGCGGCGATACCTCGTGGGGGCAACCCAGGCGAGGTGCTCAAGTCAACCCGGGACGGGGACTGGCACCCCGGGGGGCTATGTGGTGCCACAGCGACGGGGCCGCTCTGCCGAGCCAGGGAGCCGCCCGGCTTCCCCCACCGCACTGCCCCCAATCACCCGCCCCACATAAGCACACACCCGCACGCATCCCCCCCCCCCCCCCCCATAGAGCTGGAAGGGAAGGTTACCTGATCGACCGGTTTTTATCCGAGAGACCCTTATCGGGATTAATTCTCACGGTTTCCGGCGATCAGGGAATTGGATGACCTCCCCCGTGCTACGTGGTACCGCGGCGCTGCTGCCGGCCTTAATATGGTATGGTCGCGGCGTGGGGCATTCGGCCACCGCGGTTGAGGCGCATTTCCCCCCACACACACCCCCACGAGTCGACGGGGCAAGCAGGGGAGGCACGGGACAGCATGAATAGCGGGGTCACAGGGGCTGTTGCGCATAGTCATGGAGGGTTGGGATAATTGCGCTTGAGCGCGCAAGCCCCATTGGTAGGAAGGGTAAGGGAGTAATTAGGATTTACGCCTTGCACGCAGCACACTGATTAGCATATCAACAGCGCCTGGGGACTGCCGTGCGCGGGCTTGGGGTGCACGAGCCCATTGTTCAGCGCAGCATCCCCTTTGGGAGGTAGGGAGGATAAATAGAGGAGCGCAGAGGGGAAATCGCTCTCTTACTCCAGCGCCAGGCGACCAGACGCAGCTCGAGCCAGCGACCCGGACGTCCGTGCGACGCACCGAGGCACGCGGTTAACAGAAGGATCAGCGGACCGCCGTGGACACTTAACAGTGAGTAAGAAGGGGAATTAGAATCATAGCCGATAAATAGGGAATAGGTACAGGTTTAGTGGAATAGGCCAGCCTCGTCGACTCACTGATTCAACATCAATTCGCAGGTGGCATATAATAAATCATTAATAGCGAAGCGTGGTCTCGCGTGATCTTGTCGTGCAGTGTGAGCGTGTGGGTGCGCTGTGTGCACAGTGGTTCGCCACGTGAGTGAGCGCTGCGCGGAGCTGAGCGCGCGGGTTGCGTGTGGGAACGCGTGTGGTACTGTGTGTGCGTAAGCTCGCGGCGTGCGTAATCGGCGTACCCCAGGTGCGCGATTGTAACGTGAGCGGCCAGCGCGGCGCAGAGAAGCGCAAGAGTGAGTGCCGTACAGAGCTGTGTGTGTGGGTGTGCGCGTACGTAATTAACCATGCCTGCTACGCGGACCCGCGGTGGAGTGGAACCCTCGGGCGACGGCTCCCACACCATGGGTGAGGAACTTAGCAGCGGTTCGCTTAGCAGCGGGGGGGCGATTGATGATGCTAGCCCGGCCGTTAGCATTATCGAGGGAGGGATTTCGGGGGCTAGCGACCCCCACACAACCACCACTACAACCACCACTGCAACCACCACCACAACAACCACCACAACCACAACAACCACCACAACCACTACAACCACCACCACAACCACTACAACCACCACTACAACCACCACAACAACCACCACTACAACCACCACTACAACCACCACAACAACCACCACAACCACAACAACCACCACTACAACCACCACTGCAACCACCACCACAACAACCACCACTACAACCACCACAACAACCACCACTACCACCACCACTACAACCACCACTACCACCACAACTACAACAACCACCACAACAACAACCACAACAACAACCACCACAAGAACCACTACAACCACCACCACAACCACCACCACTACAACCACCACTACAACCACCACCACTACAACCACCACTACAACCACCACTACAACCACCACCACTACAACCACCACAACAACAACCTCCAACCTGGGTGCCGCCATCTTGAACTTGGCGATGGTCTCCGGGTTATGACGTCACCGGGAATCGTTTGTTCGATTCTCATCGATTATAATCGAATCTCATCGATTCTAATCGTTGGTTTGCGCGTCTCTCTCTGCTAATCGATTCCCATCGATTATAATCATCGTTTTGCGTGTCTCCCTCTCTCTGATGATCGATTATCATCGATTACATTATCCGTTCCGATGGCTCCATGTGGCTATGAGATGTTGACCACCTCGCCTGGTCTACAGGAGGCCGTGGGTTCGATCTCTCTCTCATCATCACGGTGGCTATGAGATGTTGACCACCTCGCCTGGTCTACAGGAGGTCGTGGGTTCGATCTCCCATCATCATCACGGTGGCTATGAGATGTTGACTACCTCGCCTGGTCTACAGGAGGTCGTGGGTTCGATCTCTCTCTCATCATCACGGTGGCTATGAGATGTTGACCACCTCGCCTGGTCTACAGGAGGTCGTGGGTTCGATCTCTCTCTCATCATCACGGTGGCTATGAGATGTTGACCACCTCGCCTGGTCTACAGGAGGTCGTGGGTTCGATCTCCCATCATCATCACGGTGGCTATGAGATGTTGACTACCTCGCCTGGTCTACAGGAGGTCGTGGGTTCGATCTCTCTCTCATCATCATCACGGTGGCTATGAGATGTTGACCACCTCGCCTGGTCTACAGGAGGTCGTGGGTTCGATCTCTCTCATCATCATCACGGTGGCTATGAGATGTTGACCACCTCGCCTGGTCTACAGGAGGTCGTGGGTTCGATCTCCCATCATCATCACGGTGGCTATGAGATGTTGACCACCTCGCCTGGTCTACAGGAGGTCGTGGGTTCGATCTCTCATCATCATCACGGTGGCTATGAGATGTTGACCACCTCGCCTGGTCTACAGGAGGTCGTGGGTTCGATCTCTCATCATCATCACGGTGGCTATGAGATGTTGACCACCTCGCCTGGTCTACAGGAGGTCGTGGGTTCGATCTCTCATCATCATCACGGTGGCTATGAGATGTTGACCACCTCGCCTGGTCTACAGGAGGTCGTGGGTTCGATCTCTCTCATCATCACGGTGGCTATGAGATGTTGACTACCTCGCCTGGTCTACAGGAGGTCGTGGGTTCGATCTCTCTCATCATCATCATCACGGTGGTGAGTGATGGTGGTGAGTGATGGTGGTGAGGGTGGTGGTGGTGAGTGATGGTGGTGAGGGTGGTGGTGGTGAGTGATGGTGGTGAGTGATGGTGGTGGTGGTGAGGCCACCTCCATCACTACCATCACCACCACCTCCACTATTACCACCACCACTGTAACGTCCACCAACACCACGACCTCTACTTCCAACATCACCACCTCCATCATCACCACCATCAACACCACCATCACCACCACCATCACCACCTCCATCATCACCACCATCACCACCACCATCACCACCACCATCATCACCACCATCACCACCACCATCACCACCACCATCACCACCACCATCATCACCATCATCACCACCATCACCACCATCATCACCATGATCACCACCACCATCACCACCACCATCACCACCACCATCATCACCACCATCACCACCACCATCACCACCACCATCACCACCACCATCATCACCATGATCACCACCACCATCACCACTGCAACTCAGTTTGTACAAACTGAAATGTCGTGATTTTTATTTTATTTTACTTTTATTAATTTAAAATTTTTACCTACGTGGCTTTACCGAAAGAAAAACAACCTAAGAGTATGTGTGTGTGTGTGTGATATCAGCAAATTCCATTGGCCAACATCTAATTTGTTTTATTTGAAGGCCACAACATTGTTGACGAACGTGCTGAGTGTTTTGTCTTCATGAGACGCATTGTTGTGTGTGACCACCGCGTGTGCGCACAATGCACGAGCTGGCAGCATGAGCGCTCGGCGTGGAGCGGTGGCGCAGTTGTTAGCGCACACCATCAGAGTGTTTATACTGGAGGAATCCGATGAGCGATAAAGCTCTTTTAGACAGATGTCAAGTCGGGGCAGGTCAGAACGTGCCAACAACAAACGACACAGAGACACAATAGGAGTCCTAAGTAGAGGAAAGGTAATCGAATCACTTACAAAATGTACACAAACTAAACTTAACTATTTTTTAGTTTAGTTTACAGCACTCCGCTGCAAATCCAGCAACTTGAGTTTCAATTCCCGGCCACTGCTGACATCAGCGGTGAGTCACATCTGAACCACATCGTGGTTGCCTTTCACCGCATCCCTGCGGTGACCAGCGTGGTGAAGTATGGTCAAACAGTGCCCACGGCGAGGGGGAGGCATTCATCCAGCAGCAGGGCATGGACACAGCGCTCCTCCGTACGTTGTGTGTCTATAGTTATACGAATCAGAATATTTATTTTAAATTTGAGAAATCCGATGAGCTTCGAAGCTCTATTTTTTTCTGAAGTTCAGAAGTTTCACTGGACGAAGAAAGCCCGGACCAGCTGACAAGCCCTCCTTTTCAAGGGCGACACGGCCGGCAGACAACATCAAAGCACTCCACAATTACAGATTATTATTATTTTAAAAAAATGTTTTATTAGAAAAGTGCTCCTGTTATACACTTTGACACGGGGGGCGGTGGGGGGGAAATATCCTTTATCCGCTGGGAAATCAAAAAAAATAAGCCACGGAAATTCACGGCAACACAAAAAAATAAAAGGCAGAATCGGAGCGGCTGCGGTTGGGAGATGTTGGTGTGGACCCAGCGCCCTCGGAGGATCAGAGGGATGTGCGAGTAACGAAGCAAAAAACAAGTCTCCGCGGGAGAGAGGCAGTTCTGTTGCCTAACTCCGTCGCGTACTTGCGGATTCTGTGGCGTACAAACGCGCTCGATCTGGGGATTTACCCCCCTCCCCCACCCCTTGCAGATGACAATGGGATCTCGGCTGGTTAACAAAACTAACAAAAAAACGGAGACGGGGAACGACTCGAATTGAATTGGTTACAAGGTCCGCTCCTTCTCTCTGCCGCCAATACACGTGGCCGTCAATTCAATTAGTTTGTACCGAATGACTTCAAACTGCGCTTCCTGTAACATTGTGCACGAGCGGAATTGTCTTTAGTGAACACAACACGCCGTGTTCATTACCACGACGACGGGCACGCACCACGAATGAAGCCATTACAAAACTACGACAATAAAACAAAAACCCTGTGCTCTATGGCTCCGATTCGGCATCTCAGAAATCAAATAATTACACTGGTCAACAAAAAACAACATGTTTTTCTGGCCTGGACTTTTGCAGCTGTTCTAGACTAATTTCAGGGTGCTGATTCCAAATCTGATCTCAGATTTGCTTCATAACATCTCATTTTTATGCTATCGGCATACCCCATTTTCATTGATTTTACCCGAAATTAACTCTGTCACTTATGATTGCAAGTGGTTGCGAGTCAGTGACTGCTTTAGTGTTAAAATATGGTGCTGTATGTTTAGGATAGTGTGTTTATAATATCATTTTATGTAGATATCCACATTTATTTAATATTT